>NC_048298.1:288991249-289141295 GCF_013100865.1 Trachemys scripta elegans | reverse complement strand
TGAACTATTTGCTCGCTCAGCCCCTGCAAACAAGGGCCTGAGCTTACCTGTGTTGGCCCGCCCTGATCCAGGGCCTGGCCTCTGAACTATTTGCTCGCTCAGCCCCTGCAAACAAGGGCCTGAGCTTACCTGTGTTGGCCCGCCCTGATCCAGGGCCTGGCCTCTGAACTATTTGCTCGCTCAGCCCCTGCAAACAAGGGCCTGAGCTTACCTGTGTTGGCCCGCCCTGATCCAGGGCCTGGCCTCTGAACTATTTGCTCGCTCAGCCCCTGCAAACAAGGGCCTGAGCTTACCTGTGTTGGCCCGCCCTGATCCAGGGCCTGGCCTCTGAACTAGTTGCTCGCTCAGCCCCTGCAAACAAGGGCCTGAGCTTAACTGTGTTGGCCCCGCCCTGATCCAGGGCCGGGGCTTTGAACTGTTTCCTCGCTCAGCCCCTGCAAACCCGGGCCTGAGCCAACCGTGTTTGCCCCGCCCTGATCCAGGGCCTGGGCTTTGAACTCTTTGCTCGCTCAGCCCCTGCAGTCAAGGGCCTGAGCTTTAACTGTGGCTGCTCCGACTCTGCACTAAAGAGCCGGAGTTCCGGGACTAACTGACTACTTGTTCCCACAGCAGTGAGTCGGTGTGGCTCCCCTCCTGTCCAGAAGGGTCGAGCCCCGGCTAGGACCTACTACACAGACTAACACGGCTGTTACTCTGAAACTTGTAATTAATTAGACAGCAGACTTGAGGAATGCGTTTTACCTGAAGTATTTTAGCTTTTCATTTTTGGCCATCTTTCTCTAGATTTCTCATGAAAACTACTACCTTTACACCTAGTAGAAAGTCAGACTATAACTCACTGATACCACATATCTAGCTACTGAGATTCCTAGTGATTGAATCTCCCCTCACAACAGGGTGTCTACAAACATAACCTACTCCTAGGGTGACTTCAGTGAGTAAAAGATTATGAGACTTCTCTACCTCTAGCAGAAGGTGGGTTTGTCCTAGTGACCTAAGGAAGTTTGTCCATCTCTTTCACCATAGTTTCCTCCTATCATAAAAACAAATTATTTGAATGGAGGGTGCGGTAGCCAATCCACAGATGGACCTACTGTACAATATCCTACATAAAGTCTAGAATTGTCCTTCTGCATCTCTGTCATCAAGATACTGTGCTTTTATTCGGAGAGTCACACACTAAACCAAGTAGTTGTAGGTTTTCCTCATTATGCAATAGACTGATTATCCCCCACCTGGACTAGTATGCTACTAGTATTCTACCGCCATAGTTGAAGTGGAGCTTTTACTTTGACAGGTTCTCTATTTATAAGCTGGGGCTTACTTTAAGTTGATTTTCTTAACTTTAGCCCGCTAATGATTATGAAACCTACTCCTCAAAAGATTCATTCCCATTTTCTCTAGACTCTTATACCCTGTCAGTGCCTCTGTCTGGAGTCTCTGTGATTGTGCCTCTTGATAGCATTATGTTACTGGTACAAAGCACAAGGAATTTATTACTAAGGGAAAAAGAGCTGGTCTTACCTATATATAGCTCACTCACTTTGAAAACACAGATTTAAGATTAGCTTTGAGCATTCATGGTCAAAATCACTTATAGCCAATTATTTAATACCTTTATAAAAATCCTGCTACATGGCTATCCTTCATTGAATGCTCACCTAAGAAGGCTCACATACAATACTGAAATTCTTTGGCATTTTCTATTGCAAACAAAAATTCATTTTTTATTTGGATTCTTATTTAGAACTATTGCTACTTAAATGCTTGAATCTAATAAAATGTATTATGATTGTTTGTTTTACCCACACTGAAGGCTGAATTCTGCAGCTGCGTTGGGGGTGGGGCAGGATTACTCCCCCTTTATGCTCCTGGATCCTAGCTCCAGTTGAGAATGAGGCCCCTGGTGCAAACTAGAAAAGTCAGTTGACTTGGCTGGAAATATCTTCCAAGGGGCTATTCTACCAGCCAGGAATCTACCTGGTATAAGCTGTGCTCAGAATACTGTCTTTCCTCTGATGCACCCTTAATGCTGGATCAGAGAGATGAGGCACTTCTGCTGCCTCTTTGATACTGCCACACTGAGATTCCTCTTTTGAAGGGGAGTCCACAACTGGCTGTTTAATCAGACTTTATCTTGCTTGAGCAAACCAGTTGGAATAAGAGACTAGGGTCTACCCCTGAAAATTAATGAAATTTTAGCTATGATATTCATGTATAGACAATGAAGACATTAGCAAAGGAGTAACATTGGGGAATCATCCCTTGAATATCCATGTGTGGAGGGTTGAAGTTGGTCACCTCCATGGCACCATTCCTACAGAATCTGCAGTTTCCTTCTGTACTTGTCAGCACCAATGGAACCCCTATCACTGGGGATCCCAAAGCAACCACTCCCAAAAGTGGACTAGGCAATATGATTCCATGGCCAGCCATGCTGGCAAGGAGCAGAGGATGGCTCTGAAGGGTCCTAGAGCCAGCGTAGAGGCACACGGCCTCTACAAGTATATTCCTTTGCCAGATTCCCTGAGGTCTGAGGGGTTTGGGTTCTGAATCCCCAACTTTGTCTGTGTCACAGCAAGAACATGATGGAGGAATTCAGGGGAAAAGTCTGAGAGGAGAAACCTGACAGACTGTTTCTCCCTCTGAGCCAGTCCAACGGGCTTTCCCATAGGAGGCCGTAATCTAGCTCATAAGAATGTCCACACTGGACCAGACCACTGGCCCATTTAGCCAAGCATTATATTTCTGACAGTGGGAAGTACCACATGCTTCAGAAGATGTAAAGTCTCCACAGTGGATAATTATGCAGTACCATGTCTATGAGTGAAATTTTGTCCTGACCCCACTGAGTTAGCGGTTGGTTTATGCCCTAGAGAATGAGGGCTTGTACTCCCTAAATGCTTTTATCCTAGCCAGTTTAATTGTAGATAGAATTATTATTCATATAAATTTCTAGTCCTTTTTTTAAATCCTATTACGACCTTGGACATAATAAAGGTACATCTACACTGTAGCTGGAGGTATAATTGCCACCTCAGGTAGATATACAAGTGCTAACCTTAGTCAAGCAAGAGTGCTAAAAAATGGTGTGATTCTGGTGATGTGGGTGGTGACAAGTTTGCTGCCCAATACATATCTAGAGTCTCAGATGGTATTGTACTTGGGTGGCAAGCTTGTGCTACAGCACAGGTATTTATATCAGTTCTATTGTTTCACCCAGTATACAGACTCTGGAACAGTACTGCACTGGTTCATAATTGGAATATTTTATAACCAGAAAGAACAGGAGTACTCGTGGCACCTTAGAGACTAACAAATTTATTAGAGCATAAGCTTATGCTCTAATAAATTTGTTAGTCTCTAAGGTGCCACGAGTACTCCTGTTCTTTTTGCGAATATAGACTAACACGGCTGCTACTCTATAACCAGAAACTTAGTTTTTAGAAGTTTGTCTTCTACAAAGTCTGGATGTCATATTGAAAGACTAAATCTTCTCCACTTAACTACACATAACAAGGTCAAAAAACTTTTGTCCTTTCCGCTTGATATTTGTGGTTCTTAAGTGTGGGCAGAGGAACTGCTTAAGACTTCAATCCTGGCCACACACAAAAAAAAGCTCAGGCTTTGCTGGGAGAGGGGTTTTTATTTTAAGCTGCTAAACGTTAACAAAGACAGATTGATTTTTAAGTACGTCAAATTTTACAACCCTGACATGAATAGTAAAAACACTACTCAAATAGAACAGCAAGGCCCAGGGACATCACCCTGTGTAAAGTCCACCCAGTTTCTGAACTCCCCACTACTATGAAAGGAAAGGTGCTAACATTCCTACCAGAATGTTGTCCCTGGACCTTACATAGCAGTTCCCAGAAAAGAGAAGCTACTGACATGTATGTGAACTTTAGAGAGCCCCTTCCTCCTCCCGACCCCCGCCCACCTAGACTAGAAGCAGTCTCTGCTACTCCATCCTTATATCCAAAGAACTTTTTTGATAAATGGTTTCAATACCCATCTCCACTCACAGAACTCTGTGACTTCAGTTTTAAGAACAAGGCTCTCAATCTATTCAAACTACATGCTACTCTCTGGAAAAATGGATTTACCAGATCTCCAGTGGCAAATAGCAAATAGCCCTGGTAATTTGAGAAAGGACACTAATACCTTGGACCAGCAGAATTTAATTCTGGCTCTCAGAGCTGTATGATTTTTAACTCCTACTTAGAAAAGTCAGAAGACAGGCAGGCACTTCGAATGAAAGTGCCTCCTCAGCCATGACTAGACACAGTACCAACCTTAACTTGTAATGAAATCTGAAAAAACGTGTTTTAACAAAAAAAGTGGTTTGTTTTTATTAGTACTATTCCTACTGTTTTTATTTTTAATCAGGACTACTCTTACTGTTTTTATCCCCTACCGATGCCCTCATATTCTATGGTTGACAAAAAAAGTCACAAGACAGAAGCCATAAAAAAATTGACTCAATATTATAATGCTTATAAGTAGTAATCGGTGGTCTGGAGAGTTGACTGTTCACATAGTGCTGGTTTAACTACCATTTACAGTAAATGTGAAATCAGTTTTTTTTTTTTTAAATCAGCACATTTATTGAACTATATAGAACAAAGGTGAGGTTATGCAAGTTAATTTATACAGATGTGTACACACAGCAATCTTTGTACTTTTTGATCTTGATATAAACCTGCATCAGAATGATGGCACTACAGCATTTAATTTTAAAATAATTTGCAATTTTTATCAATTTCCTTCTTGGTGGGAAAAGGCAACATGTTAGGCTAAGCACTGCTACAGAGCTCAGTATTTGGAATCAAATATAATTATGAGCATTAACTATACCAAGTACTCACTAGAGTTCCATCAGCAGATGACACTTTTTCATATGTCTTCCAAGCATTTGCTCTTACAGTGTCTGACACTCTTAAAGTGTCACAAAGTGCAACAAAGTCAGTTTCTCCAAACTCAAGCCTAGGAGAGAGGGTGAAAAAGACTATTAGTCTGGTCTATAAGTAACAGGTTATTTTAAATGAAAATTCATCTCTGACATGGTTACAAAGTATAAAACATTAGATATCATCTGACACTTCACTAGATACAAAGCCCATTGTGTTGAGCATCCTGCAAAAAAAAGCTGGAAAAGTTACCTTGTACATGCAGAAGATAATATTTAGCAGTTTTAATGTACCACAATACTTACATAACTCAAACCTGGAAGTCACTTATAACTAAAGCCCTGCACGGATACAGAATTTGTATCCACATCTGACCCGCAAACATAGTCCACAGATATAAAGCTGATATCCGCAGATTTGCAGGGCTCTACTTATAACACCAAAAGCCCAGGAATGGGTTGAAGGAAGGTCATAGCCTAAAACTAGTAACTAACAGTGTACCAAGATTGGAACAGCCCTAACAAAAAGTCAGAATTAAGACCGGGGAACTGGCCTCACATTAGAACGTCTAATTAATCCTGAAATTCTTGATACATGTACATCAGCTACCTGTAACAGAGAGAGAGGCAAATCCTTTTGTAGTGTGAAAAACTGCTCTGTCTTAATTTGCTATTTAGGGTGTACTGAGCATGCTCAGTAACATCTGCTGAAGTCACTGCCCTTCCTTGGCATCAGAGTCTGCGGACTGCTTTTTGCAGGGGTTAAAAAGTGGCAAAGGGGGCAAATTGGAGGAAGGGGGTGGCCAAGGTGTGAGCAGGAGTCAGAAATTGACTGGGTGAGGGGGTTCAAGCAGCTGAAGACAGGGTTAGGATAAGGGCTGAAGAGCAAAATCAAAGACAAGGAGAGGGGGCAATAGAAGCCCGGGGGTTAAACCCACTGATGAGGCGCTGCCAGAAGGTAACAGAGGGCAAAACCCTGGCACAGGCAGAGGGGGTAACAGCTACCTGGGTAGATTGAGACACAAGTGTTTGCAAAAATGGGGGGGTGGAGAAGGTCAGAGGGTCTTTTTTATTTTGTCAAAGGGGCTTTTTTATTTCCTCTCCCATGGGACAGTATGTCTCAGCATGGGCTTTCCAGGGCTGGGTTCTTAAAGGCACAGGCATCCCAATGCCTAGTCATCACAGCTCCTCTGTCTGATGTAACCTACTGAGGTGCTGCAGGAGACTTGAATCAGTGAAATATTTTACCTATACCCCCTCAGAAACAAAGAATCACTTATCAGTGTATATGACCGCATAAAGTTTCATAGCAGTTCACAAATTTGTCTTATCTGCTGCTGGGATTCCCTAAATTACTTTTAGCACCTCATCATTTACCTTTGTTATTGTGCAGATGCATATAATTGTGATATTTAATTTATATTTTAATAAATACTCATTGAAAATACGTATAAGTACTTGCTAGTAGTTTTAACATTGCCATCTGTGTTTCTAGTATTGCACTAGGTATGATTTTTACTGTGATTTCTGATTTGGAATTTTTCATTCTAACTTTTTCTTGAGTACCAGAAGACGGGAAAGGCAAGAGGTAGCAAATAAGGCAGGTCCGCAAATAACACTCTTACACATCAGTAACTACTACTTGTTACAAGTTTCTAACAGTGTTCCAGTAGAAGATTTGATCAGATAACAGTTTAATATCAATAACTTGCTACTGGTAGCAAATTACACCAGATAGAGTTTTTTACAATACCTTATGTATCAGTCACTGCTACTGGGAGCAAATTAAGACAGATGGCAGTTTTTCACACTACCCGGGCTCGAGCTGTCCTTGGGAAGCATGGGGGCCGAAGACCTGGAAGTGATCAGGAACCCAGGTAGGACCCAGCCTTCCATTCTGGGTTTGCACTGCCTGAATCTTTTAGTTGTTAACAGGTCAACACTAAGGTTACATCAGCATGAATTGCTTAACGCTTCGTCACTGCATGTGCCTCCAGTCAGAGCCAGGTCTTCAGCCGTTACATTTCACTACGGTGGGTGTTTAGCCGGCCACAGCTGACACGTGCAGTACCAGCGAGGCTAAGGTAGCCTCCCACCTGGAGGACACGGTTCGTTTGACGGACAGCGGCGCGCGCTGAGTTTATACAGCCAGGGCAACCTCTGCCCACGGGAGCGCCGCCTCAGCCATAACGCCCGGGACAGAGCAAGCTTCCGCGTCTGCCCGAGCAGAGCTGCCCTCACCCGGGACATGCCCGGAGCAGCGTGAGGAGGGGGCGGCGCCGCGGGTGCTAGAGCCCCGGGCAGGCAGGGGCGCCGAGGATGCCGGGCTGGGAAGAGGCGGCTGGCCGGGAGAGGGGAGCTGCGACTCTCACCTGGCGGCGGCAGGCGGGGGGGTGCCGCCAGTGCCGCGGTCCGGGCTGGCTCGTTGGCCCTTGGCGGCGGCTCCCCCCTTCCGGGGGGGCTTGGGCGGCATGTCGGGCCCGCGCGCGGAGCCACCGCAACGGTTGGGTCAGAAGTTTAAATGTCCACCGAGGCGCGGAAAAGGGAAACGGACAAACCGGTTCACCGTCGCAGCCGGGAGCGCTCAAACCGCGGGAAAAACGTCACGTCCGACCCGCCCACGGGGCGGAGCGTACGCGTCACTTCCCAGCCCTCGCTCGTTTCAGAGCAGGGGGAGATAGAGCATATTCAAAAGAGGGCGGAGCCTGCGTACAAGAATGAGGCTGAGAACCCGGAAGAGGAATTCGGAGTCTTGGCAACAGAGGCTCCAGCGCGAGCCGTTCAGCCAATAAGCTCACCCATTTCCCTTAGCCAATAGAGGAGTTGCTGCCGTCTCTGCGTTCTCTGGGCGTCCCAGCAGGTGGAGTAGCTGCCTGACCTTGAGCTAACTCGGGGCTGGGCCTCGCCCTGACTTTCGCCTTAACGGCGACCTGTATAGGAAACGCACGGGCTGGGGGCTGGGGCTCTTCCGGCCCGGCTGCTGCCGCCCCGGGGAGGCCCAACAGGCGTTGCTGCTTTTGGTCAGTTAGTTTTTCCTGCCAGTTTGGCGCATTAGAAATTTAAATCTCGTCTGCTGCGGCGGCGATCGGAGAAACGAGACAGAAAGCGGAGAGGTGGCGTGGAGAAGGGAACCGGAGTCACACCGCTGAAGATGTCTGGGGTTCGTTTGGTGTTTTAATGTCATGTAACTCCAGTGGTTACCGGACCAGTGGGAGCAGTGACGTCAGCACCTACAGCTCTTCAAATAAGGGAATTGTGCTCACAATGCACTCTGCTAAGAGCCTAAGAAGTCCTCCAGCAGTACCAGCCTTTATAGTCATGCTATTTCGGAAGTAAACAACAATCAAGGGAAAACAACAAATTTTAAAAAGTTACACAGGTCTTCATTATATATTATAATTGAATTCCCCCGCCCACCCCCGATCTTCGTGAGAGCAATGCCTTATATTGACTGTAAATCTAGAATTAAAGACATAAGCCTCCATTCACCTGTGTGCGCTTGTGGCTGCTTTGCACTGCTCTGGTGGCACAAAGTCTGATATCTCAGAGCTAGAAGATCTGACCATTGGAGGAGTCCCTAGCAGAGAGGAATCCTCGGTTGGCATAGTGCCATCAGAATAGATCAGGCCACAAAACCTAGGTATGGCTAAGATGTTCTTGCAGTGGAGATCTTTGCCTAAAAGCTAATTGAGTAAGAGACAGCAGAAGCAGGCTCTTATCCTCCATAGTGACTGGTTCACAGAGGGGGATGAGGACTTTGTTAGTGTGATTCACAGCTATTTGCTAGATAGTCTAGGAATAGTGTGATGTAGAAGGCCTGTGTTCTATTCCAGGTGAGAAAAATTGCAGTTTGCACATCCTCAGAGACTTGATTATATTTGTATTAAGCACATTCCAGAATTTTAGCTGCCAAACTTTAACCAGTCTCTACTGAGCCAGCTTTGGGTAGATTTTCATGGGGACACTAAAGGCACTAGAGCGACCCAGTGCTAAATTTCAAGTCCCGGCTCCAAAGATGTATAAACAGGGAAATCTCAAGTAGGAGCAGAGAGGTTATTTTACCTCTGTATTTTGCACTGGTGTGACCACCGCTAGAATACTGTATCCTGTTCTGGTGCCCACAATTCAAGGATGTTGATAAATTGGAGAAGGTTCAGACAAGCCACAAGAACAATTAAAGAATTAGAAAACATGCCTTACAAACTTTTTTTCTGGTGACCCAGTTGAAGAAAATTGTTGATGCCCTTTAACCAACAGAGCTGAGGATGAGGGGTTGGGGTGCAGGGGTGAGGGCTGGGAATGAGGGGTTCAGGGTGTGGGAGGGGGCTGTGGGCTGGGGCAGGAAGTTGGGGTGTGGGAGAGGGTCAGAGCTCAGTGCAAGCTCTGGGGATGAGGGGTTTGGGGTACAGGAGGTGGCTCTGGGTTTGTGGGGGCTCAGGGCTGGGGATTGTGGCAGGAGCTTAACTCAGGCGTCTCCCGGTCAGCAGCGCAGTGGGGGTGCTAAGGCAAGCTTCCTCCCTGTCCTGGCACCACGGACAGCGCTACGCCCCAAAAGCAGCCAGCAGCAAGCCTGGCTCTTAGGCAGAGGCGTGCAAGCAGCTCTATGTGGCTTTTGACTGTAGGCACTGTCTCCCCGTCGCCCCTCCAGCCAGTGCTTTGGGCAGGGGCAGCACGCGGAGCCCTGTGGGCCCCCCCAGGAGCTAAGGGACCTGCTGCTGGCTGCTTCTGGGGCACAGCGCAGTGTCAGAACAAGTAGGGACTAGCCTGCCTTAGCCAGGCAGCACCGGCAACGGGACTGTTAACGGCCTGGTCGGCAGTGCTGACCAGAGCCGCCACAACCCAGTGCCTTACATTCCGCAACCTGGAGTTTGAAAAAAACTTTCGCAGAAGCACTATAGTGGTGCAGTGAGCGGTAAGGATCCATATCTGCATAGACCAGCTTGCTGGCCTTTGGGCTTAGAGTGTCAGCTCCTTAGACCAGGGACGATAACTTCATGTGTTTGTATAGCTCCAAGCACAATGACCAATCAGATTTGGAGTTTCTAGCCCCCACCGTAGTTAGGCTGTGAATTAATAGACAATCATAAAATCTCACTGAGGGGTGAGCCTAGGTGAAACAGAAAAAATAAAGATGAATGTTTTGTTTGGCTGTTGACAAATAAAGGTCCTAAACTGATCTCATTGAAGTTCCTGACAAAACTTCCGTCATAGTGTGTTTCATGCTGGAGCAGTTAAGTAACGCTGTTTTATCTCTCCAGTCCACTGTTCTTAATTTTAAGATTGCTAGCATAGTGTTTTGATAATAATACACTGAGGCAGTTTTGCTTTATGTTATATAGCTGTTTGTTATTTCTGTGTTGCTAGTGATGACACTGCATATGGTACCCTGATATCCTAGAAGATCTTGGGATGGGGGAAGAAGGGAGTAGTAGCAGCAAATATTTCTAAGATGCAGAGTAGGATAGTTCAGATTCAGCCCTGATGCCTTGACTTTAAGAGTTACATTGCTTATACCAGAGCTAAATTTGGCCCTTTATGCTAAAGTCTCCCACATAGCTACTCAAAATAGGTGGGATATGGACAGGTCCTAATAATGGAATTTTGTAGAGTAAGAATAAAGCTAATCTGTGCAGGAGACAGAATTTTCTTGGGGGCTGATCCAAGACTGTGGAAGGAACTCCCTTAGGAACCAAGGACCATCACAAACCTCACCACTTTCTGTTCCAAGTAAAAGGTGCATTTCTTAGACCTGTCTTTAACAAACACATAGCAATAGCTGTTATATATTAACTGTTATAAACATTCTAAAACAAGATACTGTACTGCACACACTTTTCCCCTTGGGAAAGTATGAGAACAAAAGCACATTATAGCTGTTATTCACTTAGAAGGTACAGATACTATGGTGATAAGTGTTAAAAAAAAAACACTTATCCTATATTCTTTTCAACTCTATTATTGACACACCTGAAGTAAAGCTTAGCCATTTACTCACCATTCTCATGTGCACTGATCATCACAACTAGCTCTGCAAGTAAGCAACTCACATACATGTATACTCCATCCACTGGAGCAGTGGTACACATATGCACAAGCCAGTCCATCACTTTGCCACAGCCAGGTCTCTTCTCTCAGGCAGCGTCTATAGAATTTTTGTACCAGTATTATTATTTTGGTTAGAGGTGGGGGTTGTTTTGTTTTTAAACACTGAAATAGTTATACTGGTATACCTCCTTGGTATGGACAGTTATAGTGGTATAAAGGTGCCTTTTACCAGTGTATCTTATTCCCTTGTTTGTATGGGAATAGCTATACCAGTATAAAGCACATTGATTCAGCAAGATGCAGTTATATTGGGTATAAGTTTCACATGGACTGTCTGAGGAACCTGATAAGATGGCAAGACAAAGTTCCAGCTACTGCGATTCTCCTAGGGGGAGGTATTCAAAGCATCCATACTTTGTTGATGAAAGCACAGATGAGATGGGCAGGCCATATCACCAGAATGTCAGATGAACTACTGACAGAGATACTAAAATTGGAACGATACAGAGATTAGCATGGCCCCTGCGCAAGGATGACATGCAAATTCGTGAAGCGTTCCATATTAAAGTAGTTGTGGCTGAGTGGTTAAGGTGATGGACTCAGCCATCCATTAGGGTCTCCCTGCACAGGTTTGAATCCTGCCAACTATGGAAGCGTTTGAGTGATCTCATTGTGGGCAGGAGGGATAGCTCAGTGGTTTGAGCATTGGCCTGCTAAACCCAGGGTTGTGAGTTCAGTCCTTGAGGGGGTTAGGGAATGGGGGTAAAAAACTGTCTGGGGGTTGGACTAGATGACCTCCTGAGATTCCTTCCAACCTGATATTCTATGTTCTTTTATGGTGAGCTAAAGGAGGAAAAGGGCTCTTAAGGAGGCCAGAAGAAATATTTCAAGGATTCTCTCACGTTATCCTTGAGGTGTTTCAACATTGACACAGAGTTTTGGAGAGATCTCGCTCATGATTGTTCTACCTGGCGAAGCCTCATCATTGCTGGAGCTACAGTTGAGGAGAACTATTGAGGCAGAGCAGAAGCGCCAGCAGTGTAAATCACGCAAAAGCAGCATGTCCGCTGTTAATCAAGTAACCCCGGCGGCATCTCTTGTTCAGTGTGCCACAGACCATTCAAAGCTGAAATTGGCCTGATCAGCCATTCACGTGTTCACAGAAACCAAACTAACCAGTGATGTCATAATCATCTTCAACTGCGAAGGACAAACATCATCCACACTAGGGGGAGTTGAACCACTTTAGTTATACTAACATAGTTAAAGCAGTAAAATTGTATATATAGACAAGACTTAAGATATCTCATGGCTTTCTTCAAAGTTGCGAAGTTTGAATTATAGGTTGGAGGAAGATTTGAAGCTCTTTAAATTTACAAGTCCAGTGCGGTAGTTAATTGCTGCCAATAAATTACCTGGTGTGAATAGTTATTGGACATCAGGAAGTTGAATGGAACATACTAGAGAGTAATACAGGCCTCATCACAAAACAAACACTGTAGCACATAGCAATGGTAATACTTCTGTGCTCCTAATATATTAATCTCAAAGTATGTCATGACAATGGGATTATTTTTGGTTAAAAAGGAAGCTTTCAAAATATTTAGGTATGTTTCCAACTTTCAGTAAGAAAATCAAACCCAAGTTAAGCCAGAGAGGGGTGGTTGGTGGACAAGAATGGTGAGGTACACTCCCAGTCCCGGGACAGTTTTAAAAACTAGAGTTTTAATAAAGTTAGTATTAAAAAAAATACATAACCAGCCAACCAAGCACAGCTTGCACAAGCCCCATTGCTTCTCAGTCCTTTCAGAGTGAAGCAAACTCTGCTGCTGCAACCAAAGCTGATCCTTTTGATCCCCTCAGCAGATCTTCAATCCTTAGAGGCACAGGGTGCAGGTAAACCTAGATCTGATATTTGCTTATGAGTATTACATGTACACATTGCATAAGTGAAAGTGTTGAGTGCTTCAGGTATTTTAAAAGTAACAGTAAAAATGGTCAGTTTTACTCCCATTTTCCTGGGAATAATTTTGAAATAAATGTGTTTTGCTCAGTATAGCACAGCATTCATGCTCATCCTTAGAAAACAGCAACCGTGGTTCCTACTGTTCTGGCTATAGTTTTGCTTGGTTAAAGCGAAACAAAACATATTTGATTAGAGGCATTGTGCACTGATGGGTCTATTTAAGGTGACATCAGGCATCCAAATTTATCACATATCATCCCCAAAATCTGAAGTCAAAAGAAAGCTCCAGACACTGAGTAACAACCAAGGAGCTGTACTGGGACATGTGCTGTTCAATATAATCATAAATGATCTGGAAAAGGGGATAAAGAGCGAAGTGGCAAAATTTGCAGATGATGCAAAATTATGTCCAAAGCAGCTTGAAAGGCATTACAAAGGGATTTCACAAAACTGGGTGACTGGACAACAAAATGGCAGATGAAATTCAATGTTGATAAATGCAAAGTAATGCACATTGGAAATCATAATCCCAACTATACATAATGGGATAACTATACATGATGGGATCTAAATTAGCTGTTACCGCTCGAGAGAGATCTTGGAGTCATTGTGGATAGTTCACTGAAAACATCCGCTCACTGTGCAGTGGCAATCAAACAAGCTAATAATGTTAGGAACCATTAGTAAAGGGATAGATAATACAGTAAATATCATAATTCTACTATATAAATCCATGATATGCCAACACCTAGAAAACTGCATGCAGTTCTTGTCACCCCCATCTCAAAAAAGAATTGAAAAAGGTACCAAGAAGGGCAACAAAAATGATTAAGGGTATGGAACAGCTTCCATATGAGGAGAGATTAAAAAAAATGGGTCTTTTCAGCTTTGAAAAGAGATGACTAAGGGGGGATATGATAGAGGTCTATAAAAATCACGAATAGGGTGGAGAAAATTAATAAGGAAATGAGTTATTTACTCCGTCACATAACACAAGAACCAGTGATCACCCAATGAAATGGATAGGCAGCAGGTTTAAAACAAACAAAAGGAAGTATTTCTTCACACAATGCACAGTCAACCTGTGGAACTTGTTGCCAGGGGATGTTGTGAGGGCCAAAACTATAACTGGGTTTAAAAAAACATTAGATAAATTCATGGAGGATAGATCCATCAATGACTATTTGTCAAGGTGGTCAAAGGACGCAACATCATGCTCTGGGTGTCCCTAAACCTCTGACTGCCAGACGCTGAATGATGACACGGCTCACTCAATGATTGCCTGTTCTGTTTGTTTGCTCTGAAGCAACTGGCATTGGCCACTGTTGGAAGACAGGATACTAGGTTAGATGGACCATAGATCTGACACAGTACGGCCATTATTATGTTCTTACAAGGTTTAACCATTATCTTTTGTGGAAAATGGAAACAATATGCACGTGAATCAGCAGGAGACATGCTTCCAAGCACATCAACATGACTCATGAAAAACATGGTTCCAAGAATGAACCATTAGCCATTTCCTGGCATTTATTTCATCTTTTTTTGTAAACTCACAAAATACAACATCCTGAAAGATTTTAAGTTAAATTATCCTTAATGGGTTTTTTACTAATTTTCATGTTTGCCTTATAACATCAAAAACAGGCTACTCTCTTTTCAGAAGTCATGATTATGTAGATTTCCTACCACATATGAACATATCCATTCTAAGAATAAACTGTCAATTAAACCCACTGTAGAATAAATAGATTACATTGTATACTTAAGAGAACTTTCCTCTGCAGTAAATATTTTTCCCTGACCCAAAGCAATCACAATAGCGGGAAGCTTGCTTGCAGAGTGTTTACAATAGCAGGAAGCTGTTCTGAATCCACATAATGTATCCTCCCACAGTATTAATGAAAGATCATTTAAGAGATAGAAAGTAAGAGAGAGCTCAGTTCAGTTAAGAAACTTTATATTAATGTAAGATACAGACTCCCATAACATTACATTATTTTTAAAAATAGGCATACATCAAGCAGCTAAACATTGGCATATTTTCCCTAAGTATTCCTGCTTTCTAATATATCAATGTCCAAAAATCAATATAGTAAATAGGGTCCAGTTCCCTTGTCCATGCCACAGCTCAAAAATGGATCTCTGGAGGTTCTCCTAATAGCCTTTTTATGGGAGGTAGCGTTTTTTAACTGAATCCAGCCTCAAAATAGCAGTAAGGAAAACAAATAAGTCTTGGGCCAGAAATTTGAAACTTACACGCTTAGAGTCCATATTTGAGCACCTAAATAAAAGTGACCTGATTTTTAAGGATTATGAGAACCTACAGTTTCTATCGGTTTCTCTGGGAGTTGTGAGTGCAACACTCATGGAGAAGGGAAGAGAAAATTAAAAAAGAAAAAAAAAATCAGTCCACTTTTACTTTAGGTGACTAATTATGAATTTATGGACCACGTCCTCAGCTGGCATACATCAGTCTATCTCTAATTACTTTAATGGAGCTAAGATAATTTACACCAGTTGAGGACGTGGGCTTAAGTGTCTAACTTTGGGCTCCTAAAGTTAGACGTTTTATTCTTAGTTTTTAGAATTCAAGTGTTTCGTTTGTCTGTGATAAATACAAGATATACATTAAGTAAAAAACATTGTTTTTAAAAAACAGTTTTAGAAAAAGTTAACATCTTAGGTAATCTTATACTAAGATGTTTTTATATGAGGGAAAAGTCATCAGAGCTTCTTTCACAGGGAATCTTTGTATTTGTATTTTATCAAAGCTGCAAACATATCAAGGCTTCATGTGCTTTATTAAAAATTGATCATTATATAAAGCAGTTTAACACTGATGGCCAACAACTTTGCTAATATACTTCATACCTTTGCAGTGGCTGACACAATCCTATCTCCATAATTAGTATGAATGCTTTGTATTCTACAGCTATTGAATGCAATATGCAGATTTACAAATATACAATGACGGTAAATTATGGTGATATAACAAGAGTTTATTAAAAATTAACCAACTATGATGAGTAAGCCAAACTTAGGTCTTCTCTTATTATGGTATGTGCAGTGTAAAAAACACACAATTTAAATGCGTAGCACAATACTCATTTTAAATGAACAGCCAAAATGAACAGTGTGCTTCTTGTTGATCTTCCATATTACAATAATGTACTGTATTTTGATTTAATTTCAACACTCATCTAAGAAAGCTATTGCTGGGACAAATAATCTAATTCGGTCAAATTTCTGGAGAATATATGGCTTCATTCATGTGGAACAAGCATTAATTTTCCCCCTAAATTAATTATAGCAAAAGAGAACCTAAGAAGACTTTTAGACAAACAAGTTTGTTAGATTTATTTTCCATTGCACATACATGGATTATATAAAAGTTAGTAACAAGTTACTGCTTAATTTCCTTACATTTTCTAAAGATAGTTACAGCAGACACTTGCCATATTAAAACATCAAGTCAGAAATCGATTTGAAAAGGTAAATATGACAAGATTTAAAAAAAACAAATTGCACATTTTAGTGAGGAGAAATTCAAATATATGTTTATCTATATGCTGTAACAAACTATATAGCTTAGTATATTACAGTTAGAAGTAGTTCTTTCAGTCCATTTGTACATATTTTTCTCCAGATTAATAATTCTTTTCAATTTTCCTTAATTAAAACTAGCAGATATTTCAGAGACTTTATCTTCCTCGTAGTATTCAAGATTCATCACATGAAATGCACTAGTAACTAAGACTTTATACAATTGCTATTCAAATATAAAAAGGGCACCACACTTGAAAATAAGAAAAAACCCTAAAACATATTTAAAATTTATCATGAGATGAAAAGTGTTTAAGATGTTCAGCAATAAAGCCCTGTCCACTACTTACGTAAAAGAAGATTTTAAAAAATAATCACTGCACACAATACAGAGTGGGATCATACTGTAATCTTTCAGTCTTCTGTTACAGTAATATTCTCCATTACTGTTCACAAATGAGTGTTTCTATAGCAAACCTATTCTCAAAGTGTCGAATCTTTCGGCAATTGGTGGCTTCACGCTTTTGAATTCCTGTTGAGAGTTTGGGGAAATGGGGGAGGAAGGGATGACAAATGAGATAGAGTGATGCATATTAATGGAAGAATTAAAGTATTAGTCCATTTACTGCAATAAGAAGGTACCAGAGGTTCCTCTCAATTCACTTTCAAATCAGAAGCAAATTTATCAACACTTTAGTGATCTATTATTTACTTGTGTCCCTTATTTATCACGGGATCAATTAAAGTGTTCATGTTTTTAAAAAGATGGTTTGCAATCATTTTTCCCATCTGCCACCTTCCCAAACACAGTCAGCAATCTGACTAAGTTACTCAATTAATTTAGTTCAGGTTATGCTTGTAAAACTTCTCCTTCTACATTAAACAAATGCTGAACAACAACTATAACACTTCACTTCTCTAGACACTTGAATCTGAGATTTTCAAAGAGCTTTCCACAGACAAATAATATACGTTTTACAAGATCCAGGTAAACAAGTATTATTCCTATTTTACAGATGCAGACTATGAGACACAGAGCAGTTAAATGACATGGCCAAATTTGCACAAAACACCTAGGACATATCAATTTTCAATTCTGTCCTTTGGCCATAAGACCATCCTTTCTATATATGAAAAATTGAACCATAAAGTGTGTACGTGTTTAACTATTCTGACAGTTATAGTTACTGATGGTAAAGGCCACTATTATTAGTTTTGTGCTATTTATATTGCAGCTGACTGAAAATCTTCTGCCATAACACTTTTCAACACAAAATGGTTTTTCAATTAAACAATCTCAGAAAATTTTCATTTTCTTAAAAATTCTTTTCAAGTTTGGGGGTGGGGGATTAAATGAAAATTTAAAGAAAAATTAATGGGGAAAAAGGTAATTTTATATTGCATTCATTCTTCAAGTCTTCATTCAGGATTAATACCCCATCATGCTAATCTCTGTGTAAACACTCAGGAGCTTCAAGGAGCCAATGACAGCAAGACCACTCTAAATTTTAATCTGAGAGGTATTGTCTTCAACATATCCAGCTATTTATTGACTAGAAACATTAACTTTTCCATCAACACAAGATAACATTCTCAAGAGACTTTACCTTTCATGGTTTCTTTGCGCTGTAGTTTATAGGTTTCCTTGCCACGGCACAGACGATAAATAAAGAACCCCAACTGATCCACATTTTCAATGCGATCAGTAACAACCATCTGTTCATGAATCAGATAGGACTGAGGCAAGTATGTTCCAGCCTACATTAACAAAAAGGCAACAGCTCATTATTAGAAGTGCAATCATTCATTCTTCTGCTAAGTACACACAAGATAATTCAAATCAATTTTATATATTCTCAAACAGCAGCAGTTCTATACAAACAAGGATTTGCAGCTTTGCAGACTTCCAAAATATGTAGTACATACAGAATTTTCTTTTAAACATCAGGAACGTGACTGCATTTTAGTGCAGTTATTTAAGAGCTAATAAAATAATCATATAAAATGTCACAACATTTTCACAGCAGGAGACATTGACCTATAGTGTCTTCCATTACAAAAATTAAATCTATATCAGGTTTTTTTTCCCCCACACAAGAGAAGCAAATTTTCTCCAATTAAGATTCGTCACTGTGGGCCAAATCTTGCAGTCTTTACTCACCAAACACTATCACTTACTAGGGAGTCAATTGTTTCCAATACAAGCTCTGTCCAAGTAAAGACTGCAGAAATGTGCAGGAGGTTAGTACTATCTTGCTGATTGATGGAGGTCCCAGGGATCAGTAGTTTATTACTATCCTTCTGCATGCTGTTAAGTTTAAAATAGGGGGATCCCAAACATTTTTATAGCACAGGCCACAACTTAATGGACAGTGAATGGGAGGATAGATGGTCCACAAGACAATCACATAACATCCTTATGGCAACTATACCAATTGTTTAAATAAAAATATATTAGAAAGTATTTTTTCCTCTATGTTTGCTTCAAGGTCAGCTATTACCAGAAAGTAAGGAAAGCCCAAAAAATGTGACTATTGAGCTCTCCAGAGACCACCAGGAAAAACTCTGCAGACAACAGTTCAGAAAGCTGGTTCAGAAAACAGAACTATGGCCCCATTCCTCGTCCATTTGGAGTCCACAAGAGTTTTGCCATTGATTTAAAAGAGAGTACCATCGGGCCCTATTGTGTGCTTCTGTCAAAGTAGAAGATTCACAGAAACAAAAATTAGCAACTTTATTAAAAGTTGACTTTATTAAAACATTATCCACAAATAAATCAATCGGTCTTTCTAAAATGTGACTGAGTAGAAGGATTCCATTTAGTATAATTCCTATTTCTGACGTTAATGAGAGTGAGTTTTTAATCTATTTTTCACTTGTGAGTTCAAACACTTAAGCTACTTTTAAAAAGCACCTTGGAATCCACAGAAACTGCTGCACTGCATCCAGAAAATTACATTAGCATAGAATTTAGTGTAGCTGGCTAAAGATTTTTATTTTTATTGTCGATAAGCCACTTATGAGTTTCTATTACAAACCAGAGATTAAGGACAACAATATTTTTTCAGTCCAAGCAGCATGTTTAAACAAGCTGATTAAGAGCTGTTCTTTTTAGCACCAGGGTAGTGATTATATAATATTTACTTTGAAATGTAAAAATATTTTTGACCACATCTAAAGAGGCAAACACAGGTGAATTTTTTTTTTCAGCTGACCTCGTAGTTCATTAAACAATGAAAAGCCTTGTTATTTGAACAAATAATTTATAAGTTAAAGACCTTCCAAGTTCAGGTGGGAAAAAAATTTGTTTTCCACAGAAAGAAAATAAAGATTGTTACAGTAGAGACATTGCATATTAAAAGTACACCATATCGTAAACTGCAATCTAATAGAATATAGAACATAAGAAAAACAGATTGCTCTCTACTGTAGTTGAAGGAAATTCTACATTCTCACTTAAGTACTTTAATTGCATACTACAGATGGGGAAAATCATAGCTATAAATTATTCTTGCAGCATATTTGTCCATATACATAGATGCATAGAGTTTAAAGCCAAAAGGGACCATTAGATCATCTAATTGGACATCCTGTATATCACAAGCCATTAAGTTTCACGCAGTTTTATCCCTGTACTGATCCCACCAATTTGGGGTTAGCTAAAGTAGATCTTTCAGAAAGGCATCTAGTCTTCACTTGAAGAGATCAAAAAATGAAGAATCCCTTGGTATTTTGTTCCAATAGTTAGTCACCCTCATTGTTAAAAATGTGTGTCTTATTTTGAATTTGTCTGGCTTTAACTTCCAGCCATTGGTTCTCATTAGGTTTTCTCCATTAAGTTAAAGAGTCAAGTATTACTTATATACTGTAATTAGGCTTAGCAGAATTCTGTTTATTTATAATTTGAACAAACAATATCTAAGGTTTTTTTATTTTTCTATATTTAAATTTTCACAGTTGTGGGAAATTATGGGAGTGTCCAACAATAATTATATAATGACAATAATTGTTGATTCAAATATTTAAAGCTTTATAACTGTTAAAACACAAATTGTCAACATCACATGTAAAAATATACAAAGTAAATATCCTTAACATCAGATTCTAATAGGTTTTCAAGCAGTATTTTTTACTTTGCCTATCTGAAAATTTTTTCATTGTGTAAATATTTTTGTTGGTTTGTGTGTGTGCTGAAATCAATGTTTACTGATAAAAATCTAATCCTTCCAAATCTAACTGTAATCAAGTAACCTCTCAGTCTTCTTTCTGATAAACTAAACATATTGAGTTCCTTACTTCTTTCAGTGGAAGGCACTTTTCTCTGAATAATTCTTTTTGTGAAGACTAGAACTCTATAGACTAGTATCCCAGGATGAGCCTCACCACTGCCATGCACAGAAATAAAATCACCTCTCTACTCTTACTCCTCTGTTTATACATCCAAGGATTGCATTAGCCCTTTTCCCCCACATCTTCACACTAGGATCTTATATTGAGTTGCTTTCCAGGATGCAGTCCCCCATTCTGTAGGTCTATATTGCATTCCTTGTTCTAAATGTATAACTGCATTTAGCTGTATTAAAACACTTTTTGTTTGAATGGACCCAGCTTAGCAAGGGGAACAGATCGCTTTGTGTATGACTGCCTTGCCCTCGTCATTATTTACCAGTCTGCCAATCTTTGTGTCATCTGCAGATTTTATTAGCAATGACTTTATATTTATTTCCAGATCACTGATGAAAATGTTGATTAGCATCAGACCTAGTACTGATCTTTGCAGAAACCACCCTTGAATCACCCCCATTCAAAGATTCCCCATTGACAACTACTTTTTGAGATCTGTCCGTTAGCCTATTCTTAATCCATTTAACGTGTGATTTATCAATACTGTATAGTGCTAATTTTTTAATCAGACTGTCATGCAGCATTAAGTCAAATGCCTCATAAAAGTCTAAGTACACTACATCTCTGCAGTTACCTTTAATCAACCCAACATGTAATCTCATCAAAGAATGACATCTTTCTCTATTTCCAAATCTATAATTCCTTTAAAATGAACTCCTCTGAAGATTTAAGTTCTTTAGTGAGGAGTTAACTTTTCGAAAGCACTTCTCACATGTGAACTCCAGGGCTTGTGAAAATAATATGAACATGTTTCTCTTTATTATATATAACAAAACCACCTGCAATTCAACCATACCTTTATATTGATCAGCAACTCCAAGAAATTTTTTGGTGGCATAACAACTGAAGTGTTTAGAGGAATCACGTAGCACTTATCCAAGCTAAGGTCGAGGTAGGCTGTGAGTCTCTGGGAAAGAAATGCATATTCTAATCAAAATCATTTTAATAATTCTAGGGTTAGCAAAACTGTTAATATTATGCTCAATTACTGTTATATACTTGTTCTTCCTGTAAGCTGCAGTACTGTTAGTTAAAAGGCATGTTCTAATGTATTGAGTTTGGTGGTGGGATACAGAGATAAAAGGCAATCCTAATATCAGGTTAGCTAGAACAGAGATTTCTGCAAGTCAATAGGTACTAGGTAGTTCAGACTTTTCAGTGCATGAGCTGTCAGAGGTTAAGTGCAGTATTTATTTAGTCTTGTTGCTTGTATTTTAAAATTTCAGGGAGAAATCTGAAAGTACAAATCTCCCTTTCAGAGTTCAATGAAACATGACTGGAAGAGAAAACACAATAGAAAATAACAGATGCTATACATAAAAATATTTTATTCTTCCAAAATTCTGTGCAGTTGAAATGCTAATATACTGATATACAAAAATACAAAGAAGTGTCAAACTTGCAGAATCTACATTTTAAACCAGTAATTCATGGTCTCTGGATTATCCAAAGGGTAATATTTGCAATAGTTTATTAATCTATAACTCTAATAGATTCTTGAACTAGACTGAAAGGTCTTGAGGCACCATTAACTAAATTGTTTTTGCTAAGGAAAGGCAATATATCATGTTCAAGTGTTCAGTCTTGCAACATCCAACATTTTTTGAGAGTACCGTATTAAATACAAAGAACTAAGGGCCCCAATCCTGCAAACACTATCGAGCATAACGATTAGTACTATGACTAGTCCACCTGTCAAAGGAGTAAGTACTTTGCTTATAGCAAGAGTCTGCAGCATTGGACCTTAAGTTAACAAAGCATTAAGGCTGAAGAATAATGAAGTATAAAATGTGAGGTTCTTACAGTCACATTACATTTTATTTTCTATTGCTATTTTTTCCTCATACAGCTTCACGTTTCTTATAGCCTGATCCAATGCCTAATAGGAATATTCCTATTGATTTCATTATCTTCAGTGGACATTGGATTAAGTCTTAAATGCATACTACAAAATATATTTATCACCTATAATATTTCTAAGGCTCCTCTCACCATGGTATCACATCTGTGTGGGATTTGCATTATGCCAACTTATCATTGCTGTGGGAAATACCTTGGTCTTTCCTATTTTTATTTTATTTAATTATGCAACATTAATATTATACAGAATTGAAATGGGTGCTGAAGGTCAGACCTCACTTTGGCATATGAGGTGCCAGCCTTTATTTCTGTCATGCCAAGTAGAGAAAGTGTGAAGTGTGATGTGAAGGAAGCTCTGCTGTAAATCTTAACAAATGTTTACTGAACATATTTAGAAATAAATTTTTCTAATCAGATGATTATTTAACCAATGTTTTTCCCAAACTAGCTTATGAATGTTAGGCAAAATGAGCACTAACTATTAACTTCATGTTTAGACACGTTTGAGTTCATACAAAAAGAGAGTGGCAATGATTTTACACAGTAGGAAAGTGTTCTTTTTTTCAGCCTTGCATAACACAAAAATAGCTCAACAATTTTTCCTCAAACTTTCAGCAGCAGCAAGAGTCACATTTCAGTGAAACCAGGCGTGGACTATTTAAGCATAATGGGATAATTTTCAGAAAGCGGAGAGAAAGAAAATGGGTTTTTCCAACTTTAACTATGATCACTGAGAGAAAGCTGTAGCATTACAGGGATGTCATGCAAAAATTTTATTACTAAGATGTGCAACAAAGATACGTATTGACAAAAAAATAGAATAAAAGTACTTCAGTAGTGCTCAGTCATGCCTTTAAAATCAGTGAGTGGCCTGTGGTAGAGGCAGAGTGCCTCCTGAGAGCTCCCAAATGCCCAGGGTGGGGTCTGGCTGCTGCCATGCACCTTAAAGTGAATACAGAATGTACTGCCCTCCACAGCCCATCAGCCATATCCTTGCCTTTTTGCTGTCCCCTCTGGAATGGTTAGCTTCACTGAAAGCACTACTGGATGATAGTCTTTGAGCTTAGGTGAATACAAGGACTGTGAATATGACCAGCCCCTGCACATGGGTGTCCAAGGGAATGAAGGCTTCTTCCACCCTACATTCATCTCTACTGTTGCTGATCACAATCTGGCTTCATGTATTTTCAGCAATAAGATTAAAATTTTCTTCACGTTCTTGTATTATGACAAGGAAATGGACGTGTTTGGGTTTTTTCCCTTCTCTTTTCATGAACAAGAACACTTTATAAATGGTGGCTTACAGACCAGGAGAACAGCAAGATTATCATCAAATGTGCACTCTGTACACAAGGTTTAATAATTACTTCCAGTTTCTGAATACCAAAATACTGCAGAGCTCACACTTTCACACCAGTAAAATAACTGAAATAATTAGAAACCACACAGATTAAGTTCATAAAAAAAATAAGCGTTTTGAAATTTTTTTTTGTTTTTAAATGCTTTCAAGGATTCTCAGCAGACGTTCCTTACCCGGTGGAAATCATGAACAATGTCTGCTGGATCACTGTCAGCAAATTCTGGGACAGGCACACTGATGAATTCAACATCCTCCTCCTCAAGGATCTGAACGTTTTGCTCAATTGTCTGGTAGCGAGCAGCTGGAGCACGTGCATCAGGCTCAGTCAGAGTTAAGTCATCTTCAATATATTTTATTCCACAGAAATACACACCACCTTGCTAAAAAATAAATAAAATAACCTCAAAACAAACAACATTTCAGCAAGTTTATAAAAAAATTAAAATGTGACCAACTACTATGCAAGCTTCCTCAGATAGCGATGTCACTGCACCTTAAATTCTACTCTACACCCACACGGCTCTTCCATTCTCAAACTTCTCCTGAGCAGACACTGCCCATCATCAAGCTAAATTACATGTTTTTCTGCCTATTTATTTAATTCATAAGCCTACACTGGATCAATTTTAGACAGCACAGGTCTTCTACATAGCTTGAGTAAGAGATTAAGGACCTAGAGTGAAATCCTGGCCCCTCTGAAGTCAATCGGAATTTTGCCATTGACTTCAAGGAAGTCAGGATTTCATACCTGGTTTTTACCCTGACCTTCCATAACAAATTACTGCAGGTGCAAATAAGACATGCATACCTCCAATTACATTATTTGTGAGCAGAATAAGGTACTTAAAAGTTTTTATGCCTAAACCTGTGCTTACAAATTGTAGTATTCAATAATCAGGTCCTTAAATATATTTGATTATGTTTTATGTTCTAGCCTAAATCCTTTTTAATTCATTTATTCTGACTATCCAAAACAAGTTCAGGAAGTCCTTTATAATCTTGAAAGTTTCCTAGATTTAAGACTTTTTAAGTTTGTTTACAACGTGAATTCATTTCTGATGTTTTAAACTACAGCTGTCTTCACTCACAAGCTGTAGCCTGTCAACTATATACATTATTTGCAGTATGACCACTCTCACCTGAGATAGGCTAACTCCAGAGGAGTTAACTTGGGTGTAGATAACTCAAGCTAACACTGTAGTGCAGACAAGCTCTTAGACTTGCTCCTGGTAACCAGAATATAGCTTACACCACTCTGAATTTCATCCAGAGTCTGATAAAGTCTAAATTGGTACAATTCACAGAGAAAGCCAGAATCCAGAACAGAACAGCAAGAACAGAACAGAAAGGTATAAGAAGATGCAAGTTAAATTAGACCCCTCCAGCTCCTCTGTGCTGTTTGATCAGTTTAGACTCCCGTAGACATTAGCAAATGGATGTAAATAGGATCAAATATCTGGAAATCAGGCTGTCAGGGAATGGGATTTTCCTGGGAACCCTCCACGCACAGGTCTTGCCCCTCCCACAAATAGAGAGGAGGAGTCATGTGGAACACACTGTGTTTGGCCAAGGGTGGGAAACTGCCGCCACTGTTTCCCACCCTTGGCCAAACACAGTGTGTTCCACATGGCTGGAGTCTGTTTCGGGGGTGGGGAGGAACTGGATATTAGCCAGACTGACACATTAGCTACCCCACCAGCCCCATGAAATTCAGGGTCTGTATTATCATAATTTCCACAGAATTCCCATGAAGTCACAGGGGAGTCCCTTGTAGCATAGCTCCAATGGAACTGCACTGCCAGGGAGTCAGAGCCAATGCAGAGGTGTAAAACCTCTGTAGAGATAGCTCTGGCCTCCTGCAGATCCCAGGTTTAGGGGCTTGTTCAATGGCCTACTCCACAGGGGGATGGGGACAAACCACTCTTCCCAACTGAACAATAGGGGAGAATTCTGTGGAATTTCCTGACCCAGAAGTCTCTCTCTGAGTTTTTCCTGTGGGAGCAATAATCTGACCCAAGGAGTCTTATACCACCTTACACATTCCCTCTGAATCTGGTCATATGTGGAGGAGAGTAATTTATCCCAGAGTGAAACTGCCAAAGACACCACTCTTCATGAATTCCCAAATGACCTATCAAAGGAGGAGGACTGAAAATAATTTCTGAAAAAGCTATACATTCAGCCCTTAAACCTATAGAAGAATAAATGTGAATAGAGAGAACCAATAGCACTCTCTCACTCACTCTCTACTAAACAGTGCAAACAGGGAGAAAAATGAAAGTCCTTTACTACACAAAATGTATTTAGCTTACCTGGAATGCAAAATATTTGTACAGATAGGCACCACCAAGTATCACACCAGCAAGCATAAAAGCCACTCCAAAGCACATACACCAACACCAAGCTCTCCTCTGTCCAACAGGCACCACAGCTTCAGGGTCCTAGAAACATAGCAAAGGGAAATTGTCAACATACCATTCCAAAAGACACAAAAGATTGTGGATGTACCTGTCTATTTAGTGCAATCATTTCCAGCATCACTAGAAAATATTGGGTAATTTTATTTCATATTTGGAAAAAATACTTTAAACTTATTCCATGTTAAGGTTTACAGCAACACCACCTATGGTGAGATTATGATGAGATAAAAACAGCTATAAATGCCGCAACCTCTTACTGCCATCTTCTTGGGCTGACCCATCAACTGGTTACTAACGTCAAAAGCATACAAGCTGAGGAGTCATGGAGAGAGTTCAGGAATGGTGAAGTCATTTGAAGCATCATTTCTCTCACAGCTGAGCTTTTCACAGATTGTGTCCAGAAAAGTATCCATTTTTAGACTAATTTTTGTGAAACAATAGCATGTAAGGGACCTGGATTCAGAAGAAGCATTAGGACACACTTCAGTATGGTACAATTTAAGAGGTTTGAGGAATAATAAGCAAAAAAATAGCAAAATCTGGCCCCGTGATATACGACTGTGATTGGTGAAGAAGAGGGAAAGTCATACTAGAACTCTTTTGAGCAACAGATTGCCAACTAGAGCAGTAGCCAGTCCCCTATACTACCAGCACAACAGAGCATTGTTAGGCCCCACTCTACATATTGTGCTACATGTGAGGGATGCACAATGCTCCTCTTTGGAGCAGTAGTAAGGAGTACCATATCACACATTTCCTCCTCAAGCCATCCTGAGCTGGTGCTTGCAGAAGGACGCCTATGTCTATATCACATGATCAATACCCTCCACTTCCCTCACTTCTGCATAATTCAGGTAAACGAAGGCAGGATTTTGCCCTTGGTTTCTTAGGATACATCTACACTGCCAAAAAACATCTGTAGCAGCAAGTCTCAGAACCTGGGTCTACAAGCTCAGGCTCGCACTATGGCACTACAAATAGCTGTGTAGATGTTCCCACTCAGTCTGGAGCTTGGGCTCTGAAACATCCACCTCCTCAGGTTTTAGAGCCCAAGCTCCAGCTGAGCGGGAACATCTACATGGCTATTCGTAGTGCCACAGTGTGACCTGGGAGACTCTGCTGGGGAGTTGGGGTTTTTTGCAGTGTAGGTGTACTCCTAGAGTCTAACCCCTTCCAATCCAGAACACTGACAGATAAATGTCAGAGTTTGCATCAGCAGAAAGTAATTCATGATACCATTCCTACTGGAGACAACAAGAAATCATAACAATCAGGAAGACAGAAAATAGTAGTGAAAAATAAAAGTGGAAAAACCCTAGACACCCCTTTTGCTAAAAGGAAGAAAAAGTTTTGCTTTAGAGTGATGGATATACTCTTATCTTTCAGCAGATACTTTTCATGGCTTTTGGGTTTGTTTTCAGAGGACCCCATGCAATTATTACAACAAGCTATTATAGCATTTAATAACTAAATAAAATGTTGAATTTTTAAACATCAACGTTCTAATTGTAACCTATTCTCTATGTTGCTTTAATAGTGGTGTACACTCGCAATATATAGCAAGCTTCCATACCCACTTTTCTGCAAGGTGACAGCTGTCAACAGCAGGTTAGAATAGGGTGACCAGACTCCCGATAAAATCCGGATGTCCCGATATCGAGCAGTTCGTCCCACGTCCCGACCAAAGTACGGTCGGGATGCCATTTGTCCCGATATTTTGTTTTGGGCGGGTTTTCCCCTCCTCCCCCCTTGTTGCTTAGGTGGCGGTGACAGGCAGGGGGAGCGCCTTTTCAATTGTTATACTCACCCGGCACGTCCGGGTCTTCGGCAGCACTTCAGCGGTGGGTCCCTCAGTCGCCGACAGTATTCGGCAGCGGCTACTTCCTTCTTTGGCGGCAAAGTTTATTACCCACCACTGAAATGCCGCTGAAGACAGTCAGCAACTGAAAGACCCTCCGCCGAAGTGCCGCCGAAGACTCAGACCGGTGAGCGTAACAATTGAAAAGGCACTCCCCCTGTGGCGGTCCCAATATTCTGGAATTCTCATCTGGTCACCCTAGGTTATCAGGTTAACAGGATCAAAACTTTTCAAAAATAATTCACAACTTATACTTCATTACTAAAAAAGCTTTTTATATTAACTTGCAGAGTGCTGCAAGAAGCAAAATAAGTGTATCTTTCTTTTGGCAGGTTTTCCATTTATTACAGCTAGATACATTACTGATTTCTGTTCCAAATACAGAACACTATGAGCTCCTGAAAGATGCATTATCTTGACCTGAAATGTAGGCGTTATAAATGTAAGCTATTATCAAACCTTCTAGACCAATAAAAATATTTCTATGGAAAGCATAAACAAATTCTAATTGAAGCAGAGTTTTTAACTGATAAAAATTCCCCTGCAGCATTTGCAAGGTAAGCACTGTAACCTCTGTGCTAATGCAGAAGACCCTGAAAGTGAAAATGGCTAGAAAACAATATTAAAAATGAAACTAGCATAAACAGTGAAATGCAGGTAGCAATTTTAAAAATCCTTTCAGTTTTAATTGTTAATTATCTAAGGATTTTTTTCATTAGCTACATGATTTTTAAACTGACATTGTTCCTTCAAGTGAAAGGCGGAGCATGAAGTTTAATACAATACCCATGGTAATTTAATTAAGTTTCAGGTCAGTTTGATTCACTGTGGATTCTTCAGTCAAGTGTGTTCAATTATAACTCTAAGTCAGGTAAAGCAAGGATTTTTATTATTTTTATATTGTCTCTGTACTAGCAGGTAATTTCATATCCCAAGACTTTTCAAACTATGAAGGACATCTACATACAACTTTTTTTTTAAAAATGCTGCCATTGAAATTGCTGTAGATTAATTAGGAAAATAGACAGAAAATGAGGATTCAACACTCAGGAGAGAGGGATATTACATAAAAAGTTTAGCATATCCTTATTTTTAAATTATCTCAAAACAAACTAATAGTTTTAAGTTTGTTTTAAAGAGAGTAGGAGGGAAATCCAAACAGCATTGAGAGAGAACAGTCACCTGTCTATAGCAAACAAAGAATATTCCAAAATAGCTATTCAATTCAATTGATAAAACAATGAAAAAACTGTGGAGGAGGATTTTACATTATGTACACCTATCCCCAATGAATAATATTGATCTAATTTCCCTTTTTGAAGTGGATAATTAAGTAGATCAATTAGGTCTTAAATAGAAGCACTCAATATTTATAGTTTTGGTTATGTATAATTTCATTAATCCCACAATGCTAGATTATACTACTACTAATTGCTTGCTACCCTACGATCAAGCTAAATTCCTGGCACACAATACTGTTTATGCTAAACTAGAATGACCCAAGAGCAAATTGCATCGCCCTATTCCGGAACAGACCCCTGCACCTCAGGATCAATACACCTTGAATGCGAAATGGTGTTGCTGATGCCCACCCTCTGTTAGGGTGGTTCCTGCTTTGAAAGGGACGCATTCATTTAGAGCAGTGGTTCCCAAATTTTAACAACCTGTGAACCCCTTTCACTAAAATGTCAAGTCTCATGAACCCCCTCCTAAAAATGAATATTTCCAGGGATTTTCTCCTTTACTTGAGTACAAATTATAAAAGCAGTGATCTTGGAAACATAAAATTTGTTTTATGACATTATTAAATAAATAATGTGTATCATTGCAGTATTTTTATTACATTATGAAAACGGCAACACTTCCAAGATCTCACTTTCATAACTTGTATCACTTTGAATAAGCCTGTTATAAGACAAGGCTCCTATGTTTCATCAAGGAGTATCAGATGTGAAACAGCATGAAGGTATTTAAGAAGCCAACTCAAAGAGTTCCTCCTACACAAGCATTCAGGTCTTGAGCAGTCCAGGCAAACAACACACATTACAACAAAGCCTAAACTTGTTCTTCATAATGATTTTAAAAACAATACTAGCTGCCTATTTAATTTTAAAAACAGCAAAAAATATCCACCTCCCTTTCCATTTCTTATAAGGAGTCTTGAAGTTTAAATCTCTCCAGTGTGATAGAGATGCTTGCTTTGATCTGCTTAGCTCTTGGAAGTCCAGGGGCTCCAGGCTGCTGGCTCTGTGCTGCCTGGGGTCCCTAGGGACAGCTCTGTCCGCCATTAGGGAATTTTTTCCCCCGAGAATCCCCTGTAACGTTTCACGAACCCCAGTTTGGGAACCACCGATTTAGAGGGGAGCTCCACTAATGAAGATTGTGCCAAATTAATATATACCCAGCTGCCCTGACTACACATCATTCCAAGTCAATATTACCCATTTTGGGGTCCGTAGTTGCCCTGCAAAGGGCCACTGGAGAGGCAGAGGTTGCAGACTGTCACCTCAACTGTCCTTTCTTGGGAGACTTTCTGCTGGGGAGTCTCCACCAGCAAAATTCATCATATAATTGCTAGGTGCATGTAGGCCTTCAAGGATATGCCTCCCTCCTTTCTTCCTACCTGCCTTTTACGGGCAGCAGCAATCAATCCTGGCCCTTCCACTGTTAGGTCTCATCTCTGTCCCAGTGTGGCTTTCCCTTCTGATTCCCAGTTGGGTCCCTGATGCTATGACAACTCCATACAGATAATCTTCTTTGATGCAAAATGCTTTAAGTGGAGACTGACATGAGCCCAGCATTTGCCCTTTGTAAGACTTCATCATTCTAAGATCAGAAAGGGACTCAGTGGAGATTTGACTAACTCACTTCCCTTGGAGAGGGGTCAAACAAAGGTGTCTGCTCATGCTACTTCTTTTTAATTTGTATACTAATCGTATAGCGTTTAAGTTAAAAGATCTAGAATTCCACAATCTGAATACTGTGGAGCAGCTCTTTTATACACAGATAACAATGTTTCTTTCATTATGCATTTGAGATCTAAGGTTACTGGCCAGGTTCTCTGAAGTTTGCTTGACCTGGCCTCACTGAATAAATTATACCAAGATTATGGTTGTTTCATTTGAATAAAGATTATTTTGCCTATTGTGGTCAGTGGATGGCGTCAAGCTTCGCTCTGCCTGTGTCCTTCTGGAATTATAAAGTGCTCTCTTGAGTTGTTCAAATGATACCAAAATTGCCCATTGAGCATAACACTTTTTAATTCCAGAAAAAGATAGAGAAGCCCTTATAAAAATATTTAGAACTGATAATAGACAGGTGTAACTTGTAAGTAATTATTTTGGGAAACAGGTTAAAAGAAAAATAACATAATAACTTGTAGCCCCACAAACATCTGCAGTTACTCCTTTGATGAAGTGTGCCAAATACTCTCTTGCTCTTTTCAGTTCAGCTTCTAGTGCTTCTGCATTTTGTTCCAATATAAGTATAAAGATTCGACAGCACGAAAGATATTCCTAGATTGGATAATCTCATGAGGATTTACAGGTAAATCTTCCCCTTCTGTGGACTTTTGGACAATACTAAACACTTACAATTTGTTTCATGCTTAAGGTACACACCCAGCCAGCTCACATTCCAAAAATTATGACAATCAGGCCTTTATTTCTCTAAGTAAATTAGGGATGCATCGCAGAAATATACTTTCATCCATTTATGCAGGAACATTCAACTGAGTATTAGGCTGTCTAAAGCCAACCTGATGTGCCATGAAGAATTTTGTGATCAGCAAGCAGTTACCCAAAAGATACTAACCCATATTTAAAAGTAGCTATGGTGGAGACAAAAATAAGATTCAAAATATAGTTTATAAATATTTCTGCTTCAAAAGTGCCACATATTGCCTTTGATCTGCACATAAATCAAACAGTATATGGTCCAAAGTTTACTAAAAGGATGTTTACATCATAATACATAAACAGGCCATGATTATCTATCTGAAAATTGAATCTATATAAAGGGCTAACATTTGTGTGGGCAGAATGACGCTTCCCGCTTAGAATGTGTTCAAAACTGTTTTCTTAGGAAGGTCCTTGGTGTTTCACTTTATTTACACAGTCCCATGATATGTACTAAAGTAGGTTGTACATCCTTGGAGGCAAAATTTGAGTAATTAAGCTTTTAAGTTGTGAGGTGGGGAGAAAAATAATTAAATTAGTGATGGATAATAGACTCCACAAAAAGTGTTTGTTAATAAGGGAAGCTAATAGTACTTCAAAATATAAAATTGGCCAAAGGCTGTTTAAGACAAAGGTGCAGGATAAAATGAATAAAGGATGCTGACTTATACTGACTTGCAGAACTGACATTTAAAGGACCCTTCCAAAACAACTCTGTAGCCTCTTGCCTGAAGTTTGCTGAGAGTGTGGAGTTCTAGTCATTGAATATTATGGATTGGAAATTAAGGCAGACTTTTACAAGACTTCCCATTCAGATGACATATACTACAGTTCTGGAGGTCTGTCACACTAACATGCCTCTCAAACACCATTTTTGTCCCTGCTAGCAAAATTAGATAGATACACTGATCTTTTAACTTGCTGTTTGAAATATTGTATCCATACAACTTGGATATTTCTTTAGATCAGTCAAGTATCAGAGGGGTAGCTGTGTTAGTCTGGATCTGTAAAAATTGATCTGTAAAAAGCAACAGAGAGTCCTGTGGCACTTAAGACTAACAGATGTATTGAAGCATAAGCTTTCGTGGATGAATACCCACTTCGTTAGACGCATGACGATCAGTGGCTCTCAACCAGGGGTCCAGGGCCCCCTGGGGGGCTGCGAGCAGGTTTCACGGGGTCCTCAAGCAGGGCCAGTGTTAGATTCGTTGTGGCCCAGGGAAGAAAGCCAAAGCCCCACTACATGGGGTGGAACTCTGGGGCCATGAGCCCCACCACCCAGGGCTGAAGCCAAACTTAGCTTTGCGGGGGGGGGCTGTGGTATGGGGCCCCAGGCAATTGCCCTGCTTGTTACCCTCTAACACGACCCTGGCTTTTATATGCAGAAAACTAGTTGTGGTTGCACAGGTGGGCCGTGGAGTTTTTATATCATGTTGGGTGGGGGAGGGGAGCTCAGAAAGAAAAAGGTTGAGAACCCCTTCTTTAGATAGTGAATCATGAGAACCTCTATTCCTCTAAAGTGACTTTATTCTTTCTAACCTCAGCCAATGAGGTCTAAAAATTTCCATGGCCTCTTCTGTATATATGTGATATCTGAAATCTATAACCCTTCTGCAGCAGCACTGCCAGTTTCTCCTTTCAGATATCAAAATAAGCAGGGAGATGTCCTTCTATCCAAAACCTGTCAAGGGTTTGGGTTTTTCTTAGCCTCTCTTATGCCACTCACACAGCTTGGATGAACCAAATACCTGAATTATGTAAAATAATCTGTTAGCTAGCTGGCACAACTGAGAATCACTTCTTGTTTCTTCTATAAAATAACATACAGACACTATGAATATTTGTTTTCCTCTCTGTTTGTACAGAACTGGGAAAGCTGCTAGCATTCAAACAATTAAAGAGTTTTACAATGCATCAGGCCAAAGATCCTTTTATTAAGATCTGCATGCTACAGTAGACCAAGAACTCAACTGAATCAGTTGGTTCATCCAAACTGCATACCAGCACAACCATGAACAGTGACACAGGTCCCTTCTGGCTTTGGAATCTATGAAAACACATTAAGGTAAGCAAGGCTTGAACCAGCAAAGATCATATTGGAGGGGGAACATGTGTGTGGGAGAACAGGACTGACAGAAGGGAGGAAGTTAGACATGTCTGAAAGGGTAGAAATAAGGAGCAGGATAAAACTGACACAAGAGAGAAAGAGGGTGAGTAAGACAGTATCTTTTATTGGACCAACTTCTGTTGGTGAGAGAGACAAGCTTTCACACTTATACAGAGCTCTTCTTTAGGCTATAACCAAACTGCATACAAAAAAAGAGAAAAAACAGACAGGAGGAAGAAGAGGAATATGGTGGAAAATAAAGACTACTGGCCTGCACGTTACATAGTCATTTTCACCAGGGCACAGTGGATATAAAGTGCTACCAATTTAGAATGGAAGCATTTTATACCCACTCTACATTAGTGTGGAAATTACACAAGGTGCAGAGCAATGGAGAATCAATCGTGCCCTACAAGTGTAATCCTTCAACTCTCACCCATGCGAGTATCCTTACTTATGTGAGCAGTCCCATGGACTTCTCATAAGAGGGTTACAGAATCAGGTCCTATGAGAATAACTGCTAAGAATGAGGACAGGAAAAGAAACCCCAAAAGGAAGAAACTAAGGAGTCCATAATGACTGAAAATGACCACTGACTCATTTAAATGTAGGAGGAATATTTTTAATTAATTTAGCTCTTACAAGGAAATACAAAAGGAAAATGTTTTTGAAAGTTCTGCCTTAACTGGATAAAAAAAGGACTTCAGAATTACGACATCCTAGTGTGACTAGAAAGCATAGCAATTGGAGAAGTAACCACATAATATACAGTGTCTACATACATCACTTAAAAGATTGTAAATGATCCATAGTAAATGAAAAAAAGTGTTAAAAGCCAGAATATTTTGATATATACCAAGAATGTTGAAGTGTCTTCCTTGTGTACTATTATATACTCAACTTTAACATTTTGTTGATATAGGTTTTGCATTGAATTTCCTCAAGTATTCTAAGAAAGAAAAAAGTTTTGATGCAATAGTTTACATATTTCAGTGTGGTTTGCAATATAGTGATTACCAATTCAAATAATCACACCTATTATTTATATTATATTCAGCAGTATGTACTAGATGTATATTTATTTTGTTAAAAATTGGAAGTTATAGTGGATATCATTTAAAATTTATTTTAAAAAATTGTACTTAACCATTCTTAAGTTAAATAACCCGATATTTTTTGCCAAGTGTGAAAATCAATATTTTCCCCTCATTCATTCTTTGATTACTCAAAATTGACTAAAGAGTTTCACTAAACTTCCAATAAATAGAAAATATAAACTTTTGAACTAATTTTAAGTGTGAAAATTTCAGTTCAAAGTTGAACTTTTTTAGGTGTATTATAGAGTATTCTGGAGTATTCTGTAAATAGAGGTTTAGCTAGAAAGTGCCTACGCTACATAAAACACAATCTTGCTACTGGTCTTTACTATCCTTGGTAAGTTTAGTCCTTCTCTCTACATTACTTTTGTCATCCTACTTGCATATTTATTCTTTAAATATATCCAGACTTCCTTTTGATACTTGTCTAAGTCTCATAGATATTAGTGTCAATGGAATGCTATGTTGGTTGAATATCCACATCTTCCATAGTCAAGCACTGATGCCCCCTTTATCCTAGAGACCTCCCTAATATACTACACATATATCACTGAGTCTCAGAATTTCTGAGTTCTATTCTAGGCTCTGTCACAGACAGAGAGACTTTGGACAAGTTATAAACACCGTGCCTCAGTTTCTCCATACATAACATGGAGTTAGCAAGGCTTCTCTATGTTATATTATGTTGAGATTGTTAATTCATTAATATTGGTAAAGCAAATCTTTGGATGGAAAGTATCAGTAGCGCGAAATAGTATTAAAAGTATCATACTTAACAGTTGGGTTGAAGGGCTTAGATTTAATCAACTTCTACTTCCAACGTAAATTATGATAACACTTTCTAAAGGGCTTAATTGCAATGGGACTGCTTATATGTTCAAAGCTGAGCATATGCTCAAGTGCTCTGCCAGATATGGGCCAGAGTGCTTAGCACCCTGCAGAATCAAGCCCCTTATGAGCTCATTGTGGTGGCTATTTTTGCTTTATACTTTTGCTAAATAACAAGAGGATTTTCTACAACTACAAATGCTGAACAGGTGAATTAACCAAACAGTATCACACACAGCAGCTTTGCAAAATTCAGCTTGTCCAACCACTTGGAGTAAGCAATTTCTGTTTTGAACAGCAAACAAAATATCAGTATAGTATTTCAGTCTACTCCTGGGGGAATTCTGCACTACTGCACACATGCATAATTAATGAGCTGCACATATTTTTGTTTTTTTGCGCAGAAAAAAACTTCTGCAGAAATGTTGCCACAGTTCCACCTTTTGCCCACCAGAGGGCGCTGTGGCACAAGAACAGCAGCAACTCCCAGCAGAAAATAACTTCTGCAGTTCCGCCTTTTGACCACCAGAATGCATTGTGGCAATAGAACAGAGCAACAGCTCCCAGCCAGCTAGGTAAGAGAAAAAGCCTGCCTTCTTCCCAGCACCTGTCAGGCCAGATCAGAATACAGGAGCTATGGGGAGACAGACAGAATGGGGCTGCTGAAGGGTCGGACAAGGGCTCATAAGGGCTAGTGGGGGAGGACAGACTGGGGCAGGAGCTGAATGGGAGTGGAGGCACAGGACCACAGGGAGGAGGGAGGTGCAGGGCCACATGGTGATGGGGGAGGGGGTGCAGAGCTACATAGGGACAGAGGGTGGTTGATTGGAGGCATAGAGACACATGGGGACAGAGGAGAGGGGACAGGGACACATAGTGACTGGGGAGTGCCTAGGTGGGGGCACAGAGCCACGTGGGGATGGGGTGCAGGGCCATATATTGATCGGGGGAGAGGGTGTAGGAACACATGGGGATGGGGGCAGATGTAGCCTTCCACATTCAGTCAGGCACAGGTCACTCAAGGTCTGCATGGGGGAAGCTCCCTAACAATCCCTCCCTGTCCCCCCCCCAAAAAAACTTCCATACTTTTCCCACCCATATCCAATAACCCTTCAAGTTCACACCCAGGCTCCTTCCCAGCAATTTACTTCCCTCTCCCTCAGCTCCTCCATTACCCCTGACGCCCCCAAGCCATTGCACTGCTTCTGAGGGGTGCAGGAAATACAGTTCTTTATTATAGTTTAAATGTATTATTACTCAGAGTTCTGTATTAATATGCCTAGTAAGGAATCTATTTGTCAAAAAACATTTGCTGCATCTTTTTTGTTGTCAGTATTGTTACAGACTTACTTGCTGACAGGTATTTTGAAATAAAATGACCAAATATAATTGAAACTGGTGTGATTATATTGTGTTATTTTGACAAATAAAAAAAGCAGAATTTTAAAATATTGTGCACAGAATTTTTATTTTTTTGTTGTAGAATTTTTAGGCACAGAATTCCCCCAGGAGTAACCGTCATGTTAAGGGTGGGCAAGTAAATTATTGTCCCTTGGCTGGCAATTTTTCATGCTAATTTTGTATGGCTGCTAGACAGAAGAATCTTGCTACTGGATGTGGCATGGTCCACTGAGAGTGAGGAGACCTGGGCCTTATTTCAGAGTCTGTCGCTGACACACTGTGTGACCATGGGCCAGATGCTACACCCACTGAAGTCTGTTGCAAAACTTTCATTTCAAACCCTTGGTATTTGGTATTTCTTGGTATTTCTCTCTTCTGTTTTGGTTTCCCTGTCTGTAAAATTGGGAATGATATACAGTTTTGTAAAGAGCTTTGAGTCTATAAATAAAAAGCACATTAATTCACACTCAGGATAAAAAGCACCAGATAAGTGGTAAGGTAATTAATGCTGTATAGGCACTCCTCACTTAACGTTGTAGTTATGTTCCTGAAAAATGTAACTTTAAGCGAAATGATGTTAAGCGAATCCAATTTTCCCATAAGAATTAATGTAAATGAGGGAGTTAGTTTCCAGGGACATTTTTTTCACCTGGTACACAGTGATGATGATTGTGAAGCTTGGTTGAGGTGGAGGAGTCAGAGGGTGGGATATTTCCCAGGGAATGCCTTACTGCTAAATGAACTAGCAATTGACTGAGCCCTCAAGGGTTAACTCTCAACACTCTACAAGACAGCAGGAAAGGAGAGAGGGCAGACAGAGACACACACCCTGTGTGTGAGAGAAAAAATGCGCATTTCCCCTTTAAGTAGCTGACCCCAGGCTTAAGTACACTGCCTTGTTAATTAAATCAGCTTGCTAAAACCAGCAGCTACTGCCTAGAACAGGCCTGCACAACATGCGTCCTGGGCTCACTGTGGCCCGCAAGAGTTGAGTAGGTGGGTTCACTGTGTGATCCGTGGGGGGGGGGGGGGGGTAGGCAAGGGGGGGGGGAGGGAGGGGGACTGAGTAGGGGAGCGGGCAGGCAGTGGCGGGGAGTGAGTAGGCGAGCTGGAGGGGTGGGGAGGGCCTGAGGAGGTGAGTGGGCAGGAAGTGGCAGGGGCTGAGTAAGAGAGCCGGGGGAGGAGGGCTGAGGAGGCGAGCGGCGAATCGGTGGCTGACCTGTTCTACTGATCTGGTCTGGCTCCCATCCCCTCTCCCAGGGCCGGCTCTAGGCACCAGCAAAACAAGCAGGTGCTTCGGGCGGCACATTTCTATGGGTGGCATTCTGGTGCTGGCCATCATAGGCGCCGACTCCGGTGCCCCCGCCACCCCAGCTTGCCATCCCAGCTTGCCTCCGCTCCACCTCCGCCTGCTCCCCTGAGCGAGCTGCCGCCGCCGCTCCACTTCTCCCCCTCCCTCCCAGGCTTGCCGCGCATGAAACCGCTGTTTTGTGCGGCAAGGCTGGGGGGGGGGGGGAGGGAGAAGGAGAAGCCGAGCGGCATGCGCTCAGGGGAGGCGGTGGTGGTGGAGCGGAGGTGAGCTGGAGCGGGGAGCGATTCCTCTACCCCCCCGTTACTTCCTGCACCCTGCCACCCTAGCTCACCTTTGCTCCGTCTGCTCCCCTGAACGCGCTGCTGCTCCGCTTCTCTGCCCTCCCTCGCCCGAGAGGGAGGAGGGAGAAGCGGAGTGGCGGCACGCCCGGGGGAGCAGGCAAAGCAGAGGTGAGCTAGGGCGGGAGGTCGTGGGGGGCCCGCAGGAAGCAATGGGGGGGGGGAAACGCAGCACGCCGCGGGAGGAGGCAGGGCTGGGGATTTGGGGAAGGAGTTCGAAAGGGGTGGAGTTGGGGCAGGGCCAGGGCCAGAGGGGCATGAAAAAAAAGGGGGAGCGGCCAAAATTTTTTTTTGCTTGGGGTGACAAAAATCCTAGAGCCAGCCCTGCCCTCTCCAAGGGTTGCAGCTGTCTGGAGGTGCCTGACTTCCACGTCTTCCTCATTCACATCTTTCATTCATTCAACAGGGCAATTGATTACAAAGTGGGGGGAAGATCTTATTCTACTTCTAGCAAAAAGACATTTTTCTTTTCCCTTAATTATACTACCTTAAGGGCCCGCTATAACAAATTACCGAGGTTCAATACTGCTGTTCCGGTGGGGTGGCGCTGGAGAAGGAGGGTTTGTTTCCACGGGTCAGGTGGTGCGGGGGGGGGGAGGGAGGTGTTTCGGCGGTGCTGGGGGTCGTTTCCGTGGGGCAGGCAGGCGGCGCTGGGGGGGGTTGTGTTTTGGGGGGGGGTTGGCAGCACTTGGGGGGTTTCGACCCTCAGCTGTTTTCTTTGGAGTAATATGGCCCTCGCCGCTTTACAAGTTGTGCAGGCCTGGCCTAGAAGCTCCCTCCGTTGGTCTTGTGTCCCCCCTGCTCTATGGAAGATGAGGTAAGCAGGATGCAGGAGCAGGGGGGAGGGGGAGATACGCTGATATTAGCCCCCCTTTTCACCCCTCCCCCCATACAGCAAGCAGGAGCCTCTGGGAGCAGCTCCAAGGCAGAGGGCAGGAGCAGCACATGACAGTGAGGGGAGGGACATCTGCACAGGGAACTTAGGGGAGTGGGGAGCTGATAGGAGGGGCTGCTGCTCCACGCTGGTTCCAACCACCCACCAGCTAGCTGCAAGGGGCTGCTCTTCCTGCAAGCAGTGGACAAAACAGGCAGCTGCCAAACGGAGGATGTTAGAAGGGAGCATTTCAGAACTTTAAACGAGCATGTTCCCTAATTGATCAGCAACTTAACATCGAAACAAGGTTAACGAGGATGACTTTAAGTGAGGAGTCCCTGTATTATTAATTTACACCTGTGACTGGGTAATCCAATGCAATGTACAGAATTTTGCCAGTCATCAAGTGGGGAAAAAATTATATCAAAAGGTAATGCATCACTGAATTACTTCAGCATTTATTCTATCAATTGTAGTTTAGTTTTTAATTACAATACTTCATAATGTTCTTGCAAGTACACTGTAATACATATTTATGTAAAAATTAGTCTTAGCAATGCAAAAAATTACTACATAAAACTGCTGAGAAACATGGAGAGAAAGTGGTTTTGTACACATTTAAGTGTCTGGAGTGTTTGTCTACTATACATCAATTATATACAGAGCCTGCAAGTATACCATTAATGCTACTTTATTAAATTTCCAGAGTAATCAACGTTTCACAGGAACATGTCAATTTTGAAGATTTTTTTTTCAACAGGAAAAGTCAAAACAAATCATTTTGACTCTCTAATTTCAATACAGTAAAAAATGTTTCAAACTGACACAGTAAAAGTTTCAATTTCATTTTTGTTTTAACTTTTATATATTAAACTAGTAATTTCATTATACTCTATTTAACATAAATTATAATTAATATGTATATTTATGCTTTGACATTATCAAAATGATATGATTTGATAGTTTCAAACTGAAGTTTTCTAGAACTATTGTTTTGCAGGAAATTTCAGCTTTTCACTCTGATTCAAAACAAAAACAAAAGTTTCAAGTGTTAGAATTTCCCACAGAACAGCAACTGCAGGTTTTGAACAGCTCTACTATGTACAGAATACATTAAATAGTTATATAATGTTTACATTGAAGCCAAGTTCTTTAGACCTTATTAGGAAAATATATATACACATCAAAAAGTGTACTTAGGGATGTGATAGATCGGTGGTTTTCAACCTTTTTTTAATTTTCAGATCCCTAAAAAATTTCAAATGGAGGTGCAGACCCCTTTGGTAATCTTAAGACAGTCTGCGGATCCTCAGGGGTCTACGGACCACAGGTTGAAACCTCTGTGATAGAACATATGTGAAATTTTGTAGAAACATGCATTTCAAAATAATTTTATGTCATCACCTGTAATGGCACATTATAGTACAATGCATGTTATTTTTCTAAGCACTGTATAGTGTAAGGGCATATCTACTTATGGGAACACTATTTATGTGACATAATTTTATGCAAAAAACAGTTCTCCAGATACATTTAAAAAAAATTTACCCAAGTATCAGTTTGTTAATCTGACAACAGAGAAGATAGTTAGAAATAGTCTATGTAAAACAATTTTCTGTCTGCCCATGTATCCTCCCTTCCATGTACTGAATTGATTTAACCTGAAATGGCATTCATGGACATCAACATTATTTTGTGGCTGGTGAGACAAACAACTGCCAAGGTAGTTATTGTGGTAGTGTGGTACAAATATCTTGTTTAAAATATAATATCAGTGTACTGGAAATGAGGGAAACAGTATTTCACCATAGCAAAGTTTCATATTTACCATTCAAGTCAGGAAGAGATTTAAAACGAGAGAAACACAAAAGGAAGTAAGATATGGACCATTTCCAAGAGCTCCTCTGCTCCAATATGTTCATTTCTACTGCTTGAAGAAAGATTTGCAACCAATGTTCCCAGCTCAAGGTCAGAAAGTTCAAGAAATGAATCCCAAGTTTCCAAGCTATACCATTAACAGCAATTGTTTTTGGTAGAGTTCCAGTGAAACATGTTTTTTTTTTTCTTTTAATTTGTAATTACTTTGTGTGTGTTGTTCACTCAATTGTTGGCAACATCCTCAAAGGAGCTTTAGAGGCAATTGTGCAAAGACCATCATGATGTTGTTTTTAAGGAGGTATATTATTTAATCAGTAGTATAGATGACCATGCAAGAATTTACCTCAAAGGGTGGCAACTAGCCACTCATTTTCCTTTACTCCCTTTCCCAAGAATCTCAAAGTTAAAATAAATCTAAGATTCCTCATGCAGAAAAACTTTGTTATGTAAAAGTCAACATCCTTGCCTCTCCCTCCTGCACTCATTTTGAGGACAGATGAATCTGTATGGCCAAATAAGGAAGCAAGAGACATTTGCACATCCTTTGGACCTGAACTAGAAGGTTAGTTATTTTCTTTTGAGGTCTGGGACAAGTTCAGTAACACCCCCACCAAAACAGTGGGAGAGGAAGAGGGAAGTCAGCCTGCTCCAATTCTCTTTCCTATGTTTCTTTAGTACTGGCACCCTAAAATACACAGCAGGCAAATCTATCATACTCCTGAGGCAGGCACAAGCTGTCCAGTTTAGCCATCTACATTGTCAGGGGAAAGTTGGCAGCTTCTCCCTCGCTTTGGAGAGAGGTCAAAAGAGTCCCCACAGAGAAAACTTTTGCCGACAGGGATAGAGTTGCTAGGCCTCCACCAAAAAATGATACTACCAGGGAAAAGAAGGAAATCTCTGCAGAATAAAAAGCAGCTACATAAACTTCCCTATATATTTAAAATGAGTAAATTTAGTTTTCCTGACACCAAAACAAGCACCATAACATAGTATACAATGTCAACACACCTTTATCTGTAATCTTACAAGTACAGTGGTCTAAGATTAAAGACATGATTATCCAAATCTAAGCTAACCAAAAACTGGCTATCACCCACCAAGGTGTGACTTCATCAAATATGGCTTTATGTGGTGAAGTTATGAAGACCTACAGCCTTGAAGAAGCCAGGTTGATGTCTGGTATTGAAGGAATTGACCAACAGCCTTTGAAGTTTGCTGAGGACCCAGAACCCTTTAGTGGGGACTTATTCTACTGAGCAAGCTCTGTCAAATATCAGAAGGTTTCAGGCATCTCCATAAAACTTAAATCAGAGGTTCCAAATGGAATGCCTTCAGCAACTGTAAGTAGGGAGTCATTTTTGCAATTCCAAAATAATATCTTGATAGATAACTATGCAAACACAGAGATTAGTACTTCTAACTTGTGAAAAAAATTCTTTATTTATTGATGTAACCAGTTCAAACACATTATTGTAAAAGCATTACACTATGGGGAAGTTACACTGTAAGAGAAGTTCAATAAAAAGTTAGCATAAATATTTATTTAAAATATCTCTCTCCCCTCTGCCACCACATTTCTCATCATTCCCTTCTTCAGAGATTATTGGCTAGGTCCTCAGGTGTGCCTTGGCTGTTCCGTGCCACATCGCCAGCATACTTTGGCTGCAAACCCTGTCTAACCAGCCCAGGGAGGATTACCTCCAGGGTGATCTTGCAATAAAATACAGCAGAGGTAGAGAGCTGCTCCAGTACAATGTGATGAAGATGGCATGCAGCAGAGCAAGGCAATGCAAAGGGAGTTTTATGCCACCTTTGTGTAGTACCACTCCCCCCTGGCTTCAGCTTCTGTCCCTTTTGGTCATACCAGCGATCTACCTTTGTACATGAAGATCATCTGGTTTGCTATCACCTCTCCTTGGAGTCTGGGGTAAATGCTGACCATGCAATTACATATGCTTACCTCTGCCAATCTTCTTCCACTTTCCCTTTCCTTATTTTTTCTTTAAACCTGAGAATAGAATGTCTCCCAGGACTTTTTCAAAAATAAATAAATAAAATAAAAAAAATTACAGCAGCGTATATTTTAGGTCTGTACTTGGGTTCTAGACCTATTGTTATCCTGCAATATAAGCTCAATACGTTATGAAATACTGGCTTAATATACATGTTCTCATAACACCCTCATCTCCTTAGTAACTAAGCGCCTTCCAGCACTGCATTAAACAATGTGACTAACATCTGTCATGTGTGATTTATTCTCTCTCTCATCCTCTCCCCAGAGAGAATTGTGTGTGCAGTATAGTTTTTTGTTTTGGTATGGTCTGAGTTGGTAATGTTTTAATGCGTATGTTGCTGTGTTTATAGTAAAGATGACAAGGTTGAAAAAGTGAAAGTGGAAGGAAGATTTGTGGTGGTTCTTAGACCCTTTGAGAGTTCAGTTACAAAACAGCATCTCAATATTGACAAGTCCACTAGTGGGTGTTGGGCAACTTCCTCTCCCAAAACCTCAGATAAGTATCTTTACTTAGAATTTCTTTTACTTCTGCTTGAAAAGGCCATTTCAGGAGAATTCCTTGGGACCAGTTCTGACAACTAACAGAAGTGTGTCCAGGACAGATTCAAAGCCTCACCATCCCTGAAGAATGCTCATTTGCTGCTGGAATTATTGCCTGTACATTTTATTTTAAAGCTGTTTTTTAAGCTCTGGTCAGGCAAGTTTTGGCCAGTACATCTGGTAACAAGCCGAGGATCCAGAGGAACTTAATAAGTAGCTACAGTGAAACTAGACAACCTTTTAATCTGTCTAGTAAATGTTTGACGTTTCTGTTTCCAGACAAGCAAAACAGTAATAAACAGAGCAAACATAATTTCTAATCCTGTACCTTATTCAGTTGAAACTACTAAACTCTACAGGAATGAACTCTTGGTCCCATTCAAGTCGACATGAAAACTCCCATTGACTTCAATAGGGTAAGGTTTCACCTCAAAAGTTTTGCCTGAGAAAGACTGGCCTTTAATTTGTACCCCAAATATTTTCTTAAAACAGCTATAGGTTTAGAAAACTGACAAACAGTATATGTCCAACAGACCCAACTACACAATTTGGATGTGCGACACATAAAAGATTATGAAAGCATATGAAAACTGAAAGATGTTTATGATTACGTGCAACGCGCAATTTTAAATGTCTCTCAGTTTTAGTTTTTGTGGGGTTTTTTAAACGTGCAAAGTTTCAGCCCAGACAGACACAAACTCTACCTTTACAACAAGGAGTCTGGTGGCACCTTAAAGACTAACAGATTTATTTGGGCATGAGCTTTCGTGAGTAAAAACCTCACTTCTTCGGATGCAAACTAAACTCTACCTTTGAAATTATGATACAGCAGAAATGTAATCAGATTTCCAATAACAGTTCCACCATCATAAAAAAGGAATACTTAAAGCAATTTCCCAAATGTATCAAAGCACTCCAACACAGTTCATTTGATTGTCATCTGGTGGATTAATGTCTCATCCTGTGTCTTGCTGGACACTAACTTTGTGCTTTTTCCATACAAGCTGTTAATATTTTGTAACTGATCAAACACACACAGGACACTCTAACCTTGTTACTTTTGCCCTATTGCAGAAGAGACATTTGGCTACGATCAAATGTAGTTTAATATCAGATTCGTTCTCTATCCGTAAACTAGTATATGCTGCATTTGCAGAGGGACGGACTCAATCTAATACATCTTTTCCTAGGGCTAACTATGCTGTTCCTAAATAAGAAACCAGCAGCCCTTTTGCTGTCCCTCTAGCGAACTTGAACGACGGATCCGGACTGGCCACCACAAAAGGAGAAGAACGCAGCATAAAAAAGCCAAGTTGGCCGTAATCCAAGCGCTGTCGGGCTACAAAAAACCCAAAGTACAGGGAAACAGAGCTGTAAAGCTTGTTCTCACGTCAGCCATTTTAGAAGCCTGATTTGGCAAGGGGCTCACTGGCCCCAGCTTTGCAGCGCCTGCTGCTCCCCTCGCTCTGCCGCCCTGCATTTGGACATGGATTGTTAGCAGTCACCTTAGTTGTCTTTCCCCAGGAGGCCTCTCGTCTCCCATCAATAAGTCAGAGGCGGATTTGTTTGCAAGGAGCCCAGGCTGCAAAGCTCCCGTTCAACACCCCCCGCTCGCTCTCACTTCCAGCTCCCAATGGGGCTTTAGCTAATCTCCCCCCCCCCGCGCCCGACAAAGCCACTTGCCCCCCCCCCCCCGCCCCCCCCAAGGTGATTATTGATCCCCCCCCCCCCCCAGCCGTGCAGCTGGAGCAGGCCGCGGCTTCCCCCGCCCCGCGGCTCACCTTGGGGTCCGGGCCCAGGATGAGCACCTGGCTGTTCTCCTCGTCCTTCTTGGCTGCCTCCTTCTGCGCCAAGGCGGAGTTAAACGACACTTTCACCATGGCGGCGGCGTCGGCGGCCCGAGCTGCTGCAGGGACAAGACCGGGGGGAGGGGAGAGCGAGCGAGCCTGGGCGGCGGCGGGTTAAAGGGGTTTAAGGCCCGGGGCTGGCTCAGGGCTGCTGCGCTTCAGGCTGGGACCAGCTCCCCTCGCAGTCCAGTCCGAGCGCTGAGGTGCGGGGCACTGCCGGAGCCTCCCGTGGGGGCGGAGAAAGGAGGCGGGGCCTGGCGGGGAGGACGGGGCAGGCTGGGCCCGGCAGCAGCCGCGGGGGGGGCGGGACTGCCTGTGCCGGGGCGCAGCGGTGTCCTTTGCTGCCGGGCCCTGGCCCCAAAGTGCGGGCACGCTCAGCGGGGCGCCTCCGCCTCGGCTCTCCCAGATCTGCCAGCCCTGCACGGGGCCGGGAACCTTCCTCCGGGTTTGCAGGGTCACATAGAGCAAATCCCGCTTCAGGGGCGCTGAGTGGGATTCCTGCTACCGCCGGACACCCAGCTCGGCTGCTTTATTGCTGTCTCTCCCCCCTCACCCCATCCACTTGTTACATCTCGTCTTTTAGGCCATGGATCTGCAGGGCAGGGGGCCCCTCGAGTCTGCACAAAGCCCGTTTAAGTCGGGAAGGGGGGGCTACGACGCAGATGTGTTTACAGGATCCAGCCCTTAGACTCTATGGCAGAGACTGTCCAGTTACTCAGTTACTATGTGTAGTGCCTGGGTTGGTCAAAGTCTCTAGACACAACTGTGATACAGATAAATAATGGGTCAGTTTAGGTCAGTGGTTCACAAAATGTTACAAGGGGTTCTCGGGAAAAAAATCCCTAATGGCAGCCAGAGCTAGGCACCCTCGAGCCCCTGGACTTCTAAGAGCTAAGCAGATCAAAGCAAGCATCTCTATCACACTGAGGAGATTGAAACTTCAAAACTCCTTATAAAAAATGGAAAGGGAGGTGGATATTTTTTGCTGTTTTGAAAATTAAAAAGGCAGCTAGTATTGTTTTTAAATTATGAAGAGCAAGTTTAAGCTTTGTTGTAATGTGCATTGTTTGCCTGCACTGCTCAAGACCTGAATGCTTGTGTAGGAGGAACTCTGAGTTGGCTTCTTAAATACCTTCATGCTGTTTCACATCTGATACTCTTTGATGAAACATAGGAGCCTTGTCTTATAACAGGCTTATTCAAAGTGATACGAGCTACGAAAGTGAGATCTTGGAAAAGTGTTGCCTTTTTCATAATGTAATAGTAATACTTTAATGAAATAATAATTAATAATAAATACTGTGTAATAAGCATGTCATAAAAACAAAGTTTACATTTCCAAGATCACTGCTTTTATAATTTATACTCCGGTAAAGAAGAAAATCCCTGGAAATATTCATTTTTAGGAGGGGGTTCACGAGACTTGACATTTTAGTGAAAGGGGTTCACAGGTTGTTAAAGTTTGGGAACCACTGGTTTAGGTGCTGTAACAGAGATGAGTCAGTTTATGCACTAACTTACCATCCTCTCCAGCAACTCCTAAGAAGTAAATGCCCATGGGATCAGAGCTCAGAAATACATGGTACAGGCCCCTGCATTGTACTGATAGCAATCGAAAACTATTATTTTAGTTTCCAGAATCTCAGCTCTCATAAAAAAGAATTAAGAGTAAAGGTAAGCCTCTAGGTGTCACGGATGGGAAGAAAACCTCAAAAATGTGAGTGTAAAACTGTAAACCATGTGGAAATGGGTCTGCAGAGAGCCTGCAACAATAGCTCTGAGGGGTGTGAACTGCCCCATTCATCTCACTGAGGTGTGGTGATATAGTTACAGAACTATGGTGCTGTCACGCTAGGGCCCACAAGCTTCTCGGGGATCAACCAGATGGAGCAGTGCTCTAGCACTTCAAGTGGCATATGAGGTCCCAACACCACTCATTTAAATTTAGCCCTGCTGCCCATCCATTTGGCCAAATTTCAGTTGTCTTGTGACCATGTGTGGAGGGGTTGCAGCATAACTCAAGTTTGGCCCAGTCACCCCTCCATCATGGCAGCTGGGCCAAAGTTGTGTGAATGGTGTTGCAGCTTGGCATGCAGGATCATGGGCCAAAACCAGAGTGGTACTGTGAACCCATGTACCAGGTTGCAATGTAACTCATCACTCACATTTGGCTTGTGCAGTGTGAGTGTGGGGTGGGTGATGGGAGCAAATGGAGTCATTCGGTGGCTGGAATCAGGAGGAGCTACCCTAGTCCAGGATGGGACTGGCGGGCTGAGCCAGGGGGCACTAGTGAATGGCCAGGAAGGTCCTGGGAGCAGCAGTTGAGGGGCTGGGGGTGAATGGGAGTGTTGGAAGCTGTGGGATGAGGGGTTGGGGACGATTGGAGGATGTTTGGGAGTCATGGAGTGAGTTGTGGGGAGAATAAGAGATGTTGGGGGGCAGTGGGGTAGATTAGGAGCCAGGATATTGGTTGATATTGGGGCTGTGGCTGGTGGGGCTGAGGTGATCAGGATGTATGTCAGGGCTGCTGGGATGTGTGGGGGCTGGTTAAGAGTTGCTAGGGGTCTATGTGGGGGGAAGAGGGGCATTCTGGGGTCTGTGTGGGACGGGGTATGTGTGGGACAGGAGTACTTTGTTGAGCAGCCCTTGATCAGAATTAATCTCTTTACTCTGTAAGGTAAGCGATCAGAATTAATCTCTTTACTCTGTAAGGTAAGCAAAATTTTAGTTTTCGGAATCAGGAAGGAGGCCTCTATCCTGTTCTTGCACCAGGGCACTCTCGGTCTTGTTACATCACTGGTAAAGTGGTAACTCAGGTGCCAAGTAATGATAATTTAAAAATCAACAGTGCTAACAACTGTCATTGCTCCTGTAAGAAATGAGAGGAAAGGTTATAGATGTGCACAAGTTACTGTGAGTAAGTTCTCATTTTGGTGCCACAAGCAGGTGACATTTAGGAGATACCATCACTTTTTTTTCTCCAGCCAAGGAGCCAAATCCAAGAAACTTAGCAGAACTTAGCATGTTCACACCCTACTAAGAAGTGCCAAGTTTGAGGAACCCAGTGGAACACGCAATCATATTTTGAATTTATCTTCATAATCTACTGTGAGCAGCACTCATTTTGGTGACTCACATGAGTGGAGTTTACTTTGTTTGCATAGATGGTATCTTTCTTCCAATGAAGTAAAGACCTCAAAGCAAAACTCTGCTTAAAACTTCTTTAATCCTTTCAGGATAAAACAACCGTTCACATGGTTCGCACCTAATTTGGTGGTGAATCTTGGGCATGTGCCACCTGAGGCATGTTGTGCATAGGCTAAGAAGAAGACACCTAAAACCATTACTTGCCCCAGGCTTGCTCAAAACATGCTCTGGGCCCATTTGAAACAGCTAATGTTCACTGAAAGATTTGCAGATGTTTCAGAAAACCTGAGTTGAGTCTGTAATGGAACCAGATAAGTATTACCTAATTTCATTATGAAAATTTTGCTTCGCTCAAGTGGCAATAATCATAAAAACCATTACAATATTCCACATTAATGCCATGAAATACTATAGTAAGGCTATTCTAAGCTACAGTATGAAGGGCCATAACTAGAGTATGCTTCCATAAGCGAAAACTAAAGCCCCAATCCTGCACATTGATGGACCACGTTCCTTCTCCTTTGGGGCTCTACGCAGGTGCAGGGGTCTGCCCATGCAGTTCTTAATGCAGAATCAGGGTCCAAAAATAAAACATTTCAAAGGTTACAGTTCTCCTGTGTGACCAAAGTTCTTTTTAGACAAAACTTCCCCTAACTCAGTGAGTGATTTTATTAGTCTCAAGGTTTAGTCTGGGTGCTCTAGATCAGTGTTTCTCAACTGATGGGTCATTTTTGCAGTTAAGGAGTAGTCATGAAAAGCAATCAGGCATTGACAATTTTAATACAATCAAAAGCAAAGAAAATCTTGCTCCCCTACATCTAACACACCTTTACCCTTCAAAGTCAAGTATTCCTTGTCAACCTCTTGAAAAAACACATACAAAAATAAATTATATAGACTTGTCATAGACACGTTTTCACGCTTACTTTTATAGTGTTGCCCTTTTTGAGCCAAGTGATTAGCCAAATTTTGGGGTCTTGCTGGTTGTTTCCATTAGGAGAAGAAATTAATGATGGAGTCAAGTATTTCTTTGATGCAATCCTGTTTATTTACAAAGAATGTACACAAAGTCCTGTTTCTTTAAACACAGTAGGACTCAAACTGTAGGCAATAGTTTCTTTGTCCCGTCCCGAGCCTCTTTCTAGCCAGAGCTTTACCCAAAAGTTCTCTCTCAACTTTTCTCAGGGTTACTGCTGGGGGGAGGGATAGCTCAGTGGTCTGGCCTGCTAAACCCAGGGTTGTGAGCTCAATCCTTGAGGGGCCCATTTAGGCATCTGGGGCAAAAATCTGTCTGGGGATTGGTCCTGCTTTGAGCAGGATGTTGGACTAGATGACATCCTGAGGATCCTTCCAACCCTGATATTCTATGATTCTACTCTACAGGTGCATCTCTAGCTGTGTCTTGGCTTCCATCTGCCATCCCTGGTGTTCTGCTGCTTCTCTCTGACACACACAGAAGGTGGCTGTCATGCCCAGCAGCTTGAAAGAGATGGTTGTGATTGTCCAACTCTCAGTACAACAATGGTAAATGGAAGAGAACCCTCAGAAGAGGGAATAACTTGGAGGGATTTTTCTCTTTTCCCTCAAACTCTTCAGTTACTACCCTGTTTCCCCGAAAATAAGACAGTGTCTTATATTAATTTTTGCTCCCAAAGATGCGCTAGGTCTTATTTTCAGGGGATGTCTTATTTTTCAGAAATGAAAAATGCCTTATTATCGGTGGATGCCTTATTATCGGGGAGGTCTTATTATCGGGGGGATGCCTTATATTACAACGAGAGGCAAAACTGTAAGTAGGCCTTATTTTCGGAGGATGTCTTATTTTCGGGGAAACAGGGTATGGAAAACACCATAATCATCCCTGCCATATGGATGTCATTTTTGACTTGTCTTTAGTTACTGCAAAGGTCATCTTCTAGGCTTCTTGCATCAACCCTGGAAACTGCCTATTTCTTTGCAATCTTCCACTGGCTCTCCCTTTTCCACCACATCAAATACAAATGACGTGACTTCACAGCATTATATGGTATAAAGCTGTTGGCCTTGACCTCTGCTCTGCCAGTGCTTCCAGCCTTTATCATCCACTAGTCCAACTTCCTTATAAACATCTTCCCTCTTTCTGATATGCTGACCCTTATACATCGGAGGATATCTCTGTGAAAATCCACAAAGCCTCCTTCAAATCCCTGCTTGTGATGTAATGCCTACACAACACTCAGTAATGGCTAGGCAGCTGGTGTGCTGTGACCATGGCTCATTTCACTAATCAGAATATCCTCACTGTTACCTTGTGCTCCCCCATTTGTTCATTGTAGCCATCTGTTCTCTCTCATCTTATATTTACACTGTAAGCTCTTTGGGGCAGGGGCTGTCTTTTTCGTTGTATGTGTAACAGTAGAGGCCTCTAGGCACTGTCTTATGCAGATCTTACATAGCATTCTAGTCAGGGTGAGAGAACCCAGAGTTCTAGGCCAGTTGAGAAGGCATCATGATGTCAGGAATGAAATTCCTAAATAGCAAATTTGTTAAATTTTAAATGTCAAATTCTTTTTTAAAGCCTTTGTTTCACACTCCTCCGAGTTCTTCTGTGCTTAGCAGTATGTGGCAGAGAGACAGTGAACTGACCTTTCTAGCTTGAAGCCTTAATTCCTACTCTACCTAGCAACTATTGTTTTTTAGGATAAACTTTGCAAAGCTGAATTAGTTACACAGTAGAAAGCATTAAGAACTCTATCCTATTTAAATAGGCTCCATAACTGCTGGCCCATGCAACCTTGCTTACATAGCAACAGAATCCTGTTTTGAGGGTTAATTCCCCTGCTAGCAGCTGCTTAGTACCCAAATTAGCATTATGTGGCTGCCTCCTTCTCAGATAGCGGGCATTACTGGGCACTGCAAGACACCAGCAAATGATAAAATAACAATGCTGTAGAAAAGTGACGGCCAAACACCTTCAAGACAGGCTCGGACACTGCACCAAGGAAAAAGAAATTTCATGAAAGAAAAAACAAAGACAGTCTGTCAGGAAGCTGGAGAGAAAACAGTTGGATCAGTGCCAGTCTCAGGAACATCCCAGATACCTCTAGTGGTGACTGCAAGGTGAAGGATGCAGTCTCACCTCCTGCCTGTGGCCTTGGTTCTGGATTGGGTCTAGTCAGTGATGCAACTCCCATTCAGGGCCGCCGGTGGGGGGGTAGGGGCAAGTGGGGCGATTTGCCCCAGGCCCCGGGGCCCCCAGGAGAATGTCGGAGGCTCCCCCCCGCCTCCGCCTTCCCCCATCGCCTCAGCGCGCCGCATCCAGGAGCGGCTCTGGACAGCGCTGCAGCAGCATGGCCTGAGCTCCTCCCGCTCAGAGCCACGTGGTAAGGGGGCGGGGCTCCGAACTCCGGGCCGAGTGGCGGGAGCTCAGGTCCCGTGGAGCCATGCCGCTGCAGCGCTGTCCAGGGCCGCTCCTGGACGCGGTGCGCTGAGGCTCCGGGAGAGAGGGGAGGCGGGAGTAAGCAGCATGGTAAACCCCTCTGAGCTGGGCACCCCCCTGACCCAACCCCCCCACACAGCTCTGACCCTCAGCTCCGACCCCACCCCCACACAGCCCTGACCCCCAGCTCCGAGCCCAGCCCCTGTGAGCCGGGCACCCCCTGATTCCATCCCCCACAGCCCTGACCCCCAGCTCTGAGCCCAGCCCCTGTGAGCCGGGCACCCCCCAACCCAGAGCCCAGCTGCCCACCCAGCCCTGGGCAACAGCAGTGCCACCCCCAGGCAGCGACAGCCCATTGGCACCAACCATCACCATCACCCGGTGACAGCCCATTATGTAATTGCAAATGTATACATACCATTAAAGTATTTAATGTTTTTAAATAATGTATTTCATGTATTTTCAAATTATTTTTTACATTTCCAAATACATGTTACTATAGTATTGCAACTTTTTTTTATGGAAAGGGCCCCCAAAATTGCTTTGCCCCAGGCCCCCTGAATCCTCTGGCCAGCCCTGCTCCCATTGACTTCAGTGGTGCAGGATGGACCTTAAATGCTCTGGAAACATACCTCACCCCATGCCAGGCCAAAAGCCAATAAGCTCTTGTTTTGTACCAGAAAGTGATCTCTGTACCATCCACTGCCACTGTGCTGAAAAAGCAGTTCCCAGTCTGCACTAAAAAAAAACAGGAAAACTTACATGCCAAGAAACACCCAGCTTTACTTAGAGGAAGTACAGGATGATGCAAATTTGTCAGATAAAATGACTAATCCCGAGGTAATGGGTGTGCCTCGCTAAGCTGATTGACAAGAGGCCATTGCTGTACATGCCTGGCCTGCAAACCAGCCATTCTGTCTTACTTCAGTCTTTACATTCACTAATAACTGAGTACACAACATTTAAACATCTAAATAATGTTGTGCCTAGTATTAAACGGGAGGCTGTTTTAAAAAATAGTCTAAAAAGGCAAACTTAGTATATATAAACAGCAAATACAGTATAAAGATTGTAAATGTCTGGAAACAGTTATTTAATCAGTCTTTTAGGCCCTAATCTTGCACCATGTTTTGCTTGGGCAGTTTGCTACACCAGACTGAGGCCTTAAAAATGACAATGATGGTCCCAATCCTGCAATCCTTTCTCAAGCAAAACCTCCATTTACTTTCAGTGGAAGTTTTGACTCAGAATTGTAGAAGTAGGTCCCATATTTAAAAAAACAAAACCATGAAAATAAATATTGGGAACCAGAAATAAAAGAGCCATCACTAAAAATAGTTTAAACAAAAACAAGCAAGGGAGGTAGACAGCTTAATGAGATGGTGAGAATAGAGATCAAGTCAATTTCCTTGCTATTTTGAAAGCCAAATTAGGCATAAAATGAATAACCGTTTTATAAGAAGTAAAACGGGCAGACATGTTTTGTCATCTTGCACTTTTCTCAACACCCACAGGACGACATTGCCTGGTTTTGCTCTAATGTAGCCTAAAGAGTCCCTCTGTGAAGTGAAAACATTTCTGAATAAATCACATTCTTACTTGCTAGGCTGCTGGTTTGTTTTTCCCTCTAGTTTTTCATACTTGGCAATGGAAGCTCAAAGTCTGAGCAGCAAAGTGACTCAATTATGTATGCATTGTGATTCACTCGCTTGGTTCTTGAGGATGAACAGTTTTACAAAATTGTAGGGGGGTAGTCACCCGCTCCTGCCTGGGAAGGGTTAAAGCCAGCCCTGCAGAGGACTGGGGCTGTAGAAGGAAAGACCTGGGCTGATTGGGGGAAGCAGCTGTAGCTGGGCCATGCCCCAGTAAGAGCCCAGCTGGCCCTATAAAGGCTTGAGCCAGGAGCATGGTGACACTCACTCTCTGCATTTAGAGAGAGAAGGGCCTCGCTACAGGAAGCTTGAGTCAGGGTACCTGAGTGGAGCAGGGCTGGGGATCTCTGGCCTGGAAAGCCCCAGGCTGTGGCCTAGCATGGGGCCAACAGGTACTGTGGGTTGCAGAGGGCAGCCCAGGGGTAGGTAAAGGCAGCAGGTCCAAACCCAACCTTGCCTGTGATGAGTGGCTGATGCTGCAGTCTGCCCCAGGGAGTGGGGCTAGATGGTGACTGGCAGTAGTCTTACACTGAGGTGAGGTAGGGTTAGTGGGTGGGGGTTCCCCTGGGAAGGGAGACCCAGAGTGTGTGGGTACTGCCAGGGGGCAGCACCCAGAGAAAGGGGCACTGGGGTCCTGGGAGGGACATGGGGCCAGTGGCAAGGTGGAGCACTGGCCTGCAGAGGGTGCTCTGGAGCTGGGAAGAGCTAATTCCTAAGGCTGACCACCAGGAGTTGCCACAGGGGTGAGTCTGACCAATTACAAAATATTGAATTTTATTTTTGTATTATGGAGAAAGAAAAATATGAAACTTAATGAAGCGGTTCCTCTGAGCCCCCATGATTCACCCCACTTAAGTGCTGCCCTCAACACTATGCCATACTGTCCTCCTTTCTAGCTGAAGAAGGCTGACTGTGATGTGCTTTGGAATCTCTCAGTACTGCTCTTTAGTAACTGGAAGGGTTAGAGAGCATGCAAGGTGCTTCATTCCAGCTCCTGCAAGCTGAGATACTGAATCTGAACCTCGATCTGTGATGCCCTGTGTAATAGTGTTTTACAATTCCACTTTAGCACCAGCTCAGCCCATTACAACTATTCTGATATGATTTACCATCAATTAGTCCCTGCTTCCATTATTTGATTGATGGGCTACAACAGAAAGCTGTTACTGTCTGATGGCTCTTCAGTGACCTGTGTGAAATGAGTTAGTTCCAGTCTCATCCCTAGTAGGCAAATGCCCGCATCTTCAAACTCTTACCACCACAATTGACATTAATTTGCATCCTTGATGGCAAGCTCAGCGGAGAGGGCAAGGATTGACTGAGCAAAGAGCCAGAAGTACTCCTCTTCTGGAGGTGCTCTCTCTAGGTCATGGCAAGGCAATGTGAGGGGTCAGTGTAGTTTCCCCTGCACTCAATCTAGCACCTTTCGCCAACACTACAACAATGGATATTTAAATACAGTTTAAAAGATGCTACTTATTAGTATCCTTACAAATCATCACTCCTTCACATATGCATTATCCCACCAAATTCCAGCACAACTATTTTTTGCATCTGTGCCTATTTGAAGACATTAACAACTGCATCTTTTCCTTTTACCATATTATCTATATGCATCTCTTCCTGGATTTTTCTACGGTAACACACCCAACTTGTGTCTGGACTTGCTTTGTTACTGAAACATGTCCTGAACCGCAGGGTTTCAGACAGCTCTAACTGGACTACTGAGTAATTTTTCAAATATGTAGCAATGTGTTGATCCCCCTTTTTTTTTTTTTATGGTGCATCTCTACTGCCTTATCTATCTATCCAGCTGTCTGACATTGGTATCTATGCTTGCCACTGAACCTTAGAACATAGCGTGTAATTCACCCTGGAGTTGAGGAGCTATGCTAGGTCCTCCATACCACTTAAACCCTGCAATGTTGCTGTGTGTTGTTGCATTATTATTTGTATTACCATAGTGCCTAAGGTTATGTCTACACTTTAAGTCTGATTCAGGTTTGAGCGCATGCTCCCCGATCATCCATCCACACACACACACATCAGTCTGACTTGGATCAGTACACACTCAGGACCTGAATCCCATAGGTGCCGACTCTGTGGGTGCTCTGGGACTGGAGCACCCATGGGGGAAAAAAAAGATGGATACTGAGCACCCACCAGCAGCCCCCTTATCAACGGCTCTCCCTCCCCCACACGTGTCTCCTGCCCCCTGGTGGACCCTACTGATCAGCGCCTCCCCCTCCCTCCCAGCACCACCCGCCTGCTGCAAAATGTGCGGAGGCGGGAGGAAGGAGCAAGGGTGCAGAGTGCTCAGGAGAGGGGGCAGAACTGGGTGAGGAAGAGGTGGGGTGGGGGTGGAGCATTGGGGGAAGGGGTGGAGTGGGGGCGGGGCCTGGGCGGAGCCGGGGGGAAGGAACACTGCCCGGCAAATTAGAAACTCGGCGCCTATGCTGAATCCTAGGATCCTGCTAGGGAGGTGGATCAGAACCGAAGTCCTGCTTTGACTTGGATCCAAGCCCTGTCATCTGGCAGTGTGGATGCAGCACAAGCCGCAGACTCAAATCAGAAGTTCTTTGTAGTGCAGTATGGATGTGTTAGCAAGGCTGTGAGACCTGGGTCCAGCAATTTTAAACCTGTGTTTACAATGCAGTGTGGATGCTTTAGCACAGGCTTGGAGACACCAAGTTCACAAGCCCGAGTCCCAGAGACCCAGATTTAGTGTGCAATGTAGACATACTCTAAGAACTCCGTCATGGACCAGAACCCCATTGTGCTAGACACTCTACAAACCTAGAACAAAAAGACATTCCATGTCCCAAAGCGCTTACATTTAAAAGTAAAGCGAGAGACTATGGATAGATTCAGACAGATGGGGAAGTACAAGGAAACAATGGGACAATATTGGTCAGCCTGATAGGCTGTGGTCTCTGCACGCTGTAGGCCTAACCATTGTGAAGTTTTTTATAGGCATCATGGAAAAGGAGAGCTTTAAGGAAGGTTTTGAAGGAGAATAATAAGTTAGATTTATGGATGTTTATAGGGAGCTTCTTCCAAGTGTGAGGGGCAGCATGGGAGAAAGTACAAAGGTGCTTGTTTGAAAATGTAACAAGTGGGTGATGGAGGACGGCATCATGCATAATGAATAACTTTTCCCTGACTTTCCCATACAAATAGTGACAAGGGGTGCACTGACAGCATCCATTCAGATGAATGACATTTCATTTTGTTTTTTCCCCCAAATATCTGTTGTCTGAAATTATTGTAAAGTTGAGACAAATTTTTAAAAGCTTCCAAACTGTGACATCATCCATTTAAAAAATGAACAGTTAGGCATAAAGCAATGAAAATGAGCAGGGGGGTGGACTAGATGACCTCCTGAGGTCCCTTCCAACCCTGATATTCTATGGTTCTATGATGGGAGTGGAGGCAGAGATGCACATGGCCCAGATTTCTATTATCCAGGATGGGCAAGGATGGTGTCCCTAGCTTCTGTTTACCAGAAGTGGGGAAAGGGCGACAGGAGATGGTTCACTTGATGATTGCCTGTTCTGTTCATTCCCTCTGGGGCACCTGGCATTGGCCACTGTCGGAAGACAAGATACTGGGCTAGATGGACCTTTGGTCTGACCCAGTATGGCCGGTCTTATGTTTTTTACCTAAAAAACAGTTTTTTACTTTGGGAAGTGGGTACTGGAGGTTCCCCTCCTCAATACTTTGGATGGAAAACTCAGCCAATATGGTTCCACAATTCTTTTCCCATCTGAAAGCTCAGGCTTGTCAATTCGGAAACTGTCTTACTCTCTCCATCAGTAACTGCCAGTCTCTCAGGGAGGAACCTACCTTTTCTTGGTATGTCAGGAAAGCTATGCACATGTTTATTACATCCCCTGATGTAATTCCCCATTACATAAATGCCATATGTGGTAGGCCACTTATGCAAATGAGTACACAAATAGGAGGGGATATAGGTAAACAAAAGGGTGGTGGTGATCAACCTGCAAATGCAATTACACAAAACATGTATGTAGCACATACTGAATCTGTGAACTTTGTTGTAATATCAATGACTTAGCTTCTAGAGTTCACTCATGTAAATTATACCACATGCAAATACTTCATTTGAAAAAACACGGAACAAGCTAAGATCTGTAGAGACAATAACAGGAAGAGAGAGTTGTGGTGACAAAAAAGGGCTTGAATTAACAGAAAATAAGAGGAATTTACCAAAAAGAGCAATTAGCTGGACATCTGTATAACTAACAGCACAAATTATCATCCAAAATGACCTGCAAAGACAAGATTAATTGATGTTTGCCTGCCTCATCTCCTATTAACACCAATTTCTTTATCTCATGTACTTATGCTACAAGAGCTTCAAAAGTAATTTTATTTGTATAATTATACCTCCTTAGACACCTCTTAAAATTTCCTTTCTTTATAATGCCTTTGCTCCTTTAATTCAATTCAGGATAATGGTGTTATGAATATAATTTTAAGTGTGGTTAGACAGTGAATACTTAATACTATATATTGCTGTAGAATGAGGAATAAACAGGAATGGGAGAAAGAATGCTCTTGTAGTTACTCTGACTTCCGGTTCTGTGATTATCTGCATTCTATGCCCATCTTTGCCATGGGCATCCCTTATGACTTTGGGCCTGATGCTACACCATTGATGCCAATGGGAGCTTTGCCATCAGCTTCAATAGATGCAGCATCTGGCCCACAGAGCCCACCCTTGCAAAGTGCTGAGTGCCTTCTGGGAGGCGCTCATCATCCTAAAATCCCTACTAACTTCAGTGGGAACTGAGGGCGCTAATTATGACAGTCTGAGAAATATATCTGTAGCAATTTGTTAATTCCTTTTTGTTTTGTGAAATAACATTTATCATTGTAACAGTTGTAAATTGGATCATCCAATTGTCAGCAGTGTCCTGGCACGCAGTGAATACACCCTGTCTGGAAAGGTGTGACGGGGGCCAGGAGTCATCAGCAGTGAATGTTTCTCACCTGCTTGAACAATGGTATTTCTTTCTGCAGGGCCTTTGCCTTTGACCTGATTGAGCTCTGATTGTGTTGAGTCGTGGCTACCTGAGAGATCTCACTGCCCTGTGATATTTTATACCACAGGATTTGAGAGATGCAGAGGCACTTACGTTAGTAGTCCCTGGTTTAAATGTTCTCAGAAATGTCTGAGCTAAAAGTAGCTGTGTGACATTCTTTTCATCTCTCAGATATTCAGATAACAGAATGTTGTAGTCTCTAATGCTTTGTGTGGGAAGATGGGTTAATGGAGTTAGGAATTAATTTGGCCCATAATCTGCTGGTGCAGTAATCACTGATTAGCAGAGGATTCAGCACATGAGTTACATGTTGTAACAATGCTGGTTCTCGTGGGACCCAACTGAGAGTGCCAATTCAGGACAAATTGCTTAAAGCAGGGCAGTTACAGCCCAAGGCTGGGGTTCCTATGCACACCAAGGCAAACCAAACCAGCCAAACAGAGAAGACTTCGGGTTTACCCCACTGGCTAACCATAAGTCATACAAGCAATTCCCTTAGACACTCCAGTTTCTCAGTATCACCACCAGTGCCACTTGTTATGGGGACAAATAGTTATGAAAACCAATATCCCAATAAAAGAAAAAAGGTTCTCTCGATCCCAAAGGACCAAGCCCCAGACCCAGGTCAATATTTAATCTTTTTATTACTGACCTTGGCACAAAAAGTAGGAATGTGCTAATAAAGTTTGCGGATGACACAAAGCTGGGAGGTATTGCTAATACAGAGAAGGACCGGGGTATCATACAGGAAGATCTGGATGACATTGTAAACTGGAGTAATAGTAATAGGCTGAAATTTAATAGTGAAAAGTGCAAGGTCATGCATTTAGGGATTAATAAGAATTTTGGTTATAAACTGGGGACGCATCAGTTGGAAGTAACAGAGGAGGAGAAGGACCTCGGAGTGTTGGTTGATCACAGGAGGACTATGAGCCACCAATGTGATATGGCCGTTAAAAAAGCTAATGCAGTCTTGGGATGAATCAGGTGAGGTATTTCCAGTAAAGATAAAGAGATGTTAGTACTGTTATACAAGGCACTGGTGAGACCTCGTCTGGAATACTGTGTGCAGGTCTGGTCTCCCATTTTTAAGAAGGATGAATTCAAACTGGAACAGGTACACTACTAGGATGATCTGAGGAATGGAAAACCTGTCTTATGAAAGAAGACTCAAAGGGCTTGGTTTGTTTAGCCTAGCCAAAAGAAGGCTGAGGGGAGATATGATTGCTCTTTATAAATATATCAGAGGGATAAATACCAGGGAGGGAGAGGAATTATTTAAGCTTAGTACCAATGTGATACAAGAACAAATGGATATAAACTGGACATTAGGAAGTTTAGACTTGAAATTAGATGAAGGTTTCTAACCATTAGAGGAGTGACGTTCTGGAACAGCCTTCCAAGGGGAGTAATGGGGGCAAAAGACATATATAGCTTCAGCTTGATAAGTTTATGGAAGGGATGATATGATGGGATAGCCTAATTTTGGCAGTTAATTGATCTTTGATTATTAGCAGATAAATATGCCCAATGATCTGTGATGGGATGTTAGATGAGGTGGGATCTGAGTTACTACAGAGAATTCTTTCCTGGGTGCTGGCAGGTGAGTCTTGCCCACATGCTCAGGGCATCACATGATCACCACCAGTGCCACTTGTTATGGGGATAAATGGTTACAAAAACCAATATCCCAATAAAAGGGCTATAGATCACCGTATTTGGTGTCAGGAAGGAATTTTCCTCCAGGGCAGATTGGCAGAGGCCCTGGAGGTTTTTCGCCTTCCTCTGCAGCGTGGGGCAGAGGTCACTTGCTGGAGGATTCTCTGCACCTTGAGGTCTTTAAATCACGATTTGAGGACTTCAATAATTCAGACACAAGTTAGGGGTTTGTTACAGAAGTGGGTGGGTGAGATTCTGTGGCCTGCGTTGTGCAGGAGGTCAGAATAGATGGTCATAATGGTCCCTTCTGATCTTAAAGTCCATGAGTGTACAAGTCTAATATAAAATCAGATCTTAAGCACAAATCACGCTGTTGCCAAATCCTTTAAAATCTAAAATCTAAAGGTTTATTCATAAAAGGAAAGATATAGATGAGAGCTAGAATTGGTTAAATGGAATCAATTACAGACAGCAATGGCAAAGTTCTTGGTTCAGGCTTGTAGCAGTGATGGAATAAACTGCAGGCTTAAATCAAGTGTCTGGAGTACATTCACAGCTGCAATGGGTCATTCAGTCCTTTGTTCAGAGCTTCAGTTTGTAGCAAAGTCCCTCCAGAAGTAAAAAGCAGGATTGAAGACAAGATGGAAATGAGGCATTAACCTTTTATAGGCCTTGGCAACACTTGCGAGTTACAGTGCTGTAAAGCCGCCCCCAGTGCTGTAACTAACTCCCCGTCAACACTGGCAAGGCATTTGCAGCGCTGTATCTCCATGGTTGCAGCACTGCATGTACTACAAGTCCCCAAGAGGAATAGCGAGTATTGCGCTGCCGCTGCAGCCTTGCGGCCCCAGTGTGGCCACCCAATGCGCTGTGAATGGCCTCCAGAATTATTCGGCAGTATCCCACAATGCCTGTTCTAGCCACTACAACCATCAGTTCAAACTCTACTGCCCTGGCCTCAGGTAACCAACCATGTGACCCACCCTTTACATTCCCCGGGAATTTTAAAAATCCCCTTCCTGTTTGCTCAGCCTGGTGTGGTGTGGAGTGCTATCAGCGAATCTTTCCAGGTGACCATGCCTCCACGCGCCAAGCAAGCCCCAGCATGGAGCAATGGCGAGTTGCTGGACCTCATCAGTGTTTGGCGGGAGGAAGCTGTACAGTTCCAGCTGCGCTCCAGCCGTAGGAATTATGATACCTTCGGGAAGGTAGCAAAGGACATGATGGAAAGGGGCCATGACCGGGACGCCCTGCAGTGCAGGATTAAAGTGAAGGAGCTGCGGAGTGCCTACTGCAAAGCCCGCAACGCAAACAGCCGCTCGGGTGCTCCCCCCGTGACCTGCCAATTCTACAAAGAGCTGGATGCAATACTTGGGGTTAACCCCACCTCCACTCCGAGCACCACCATGGACACTTCAGAGCCGGTGGGGGCGGGGGGGAGAGGAGGAGGAAAACGGGAGTGATGGTGGTGGGCCGGATGGAGACACCCCAGAATCCCTGGAGCCAGGCAGCCAGGAGCTCTTCTCGAGCCAGGAGAAAGGTAGCCAGTCGCAGCGGCTGGTACTTGGTGGAGGACAAACAGAAGAGCAGGTTCCCGGTAAGCGGGTTCTTTTTCGGGAAGGAATTTTTTCGGTGCGGGCTCTTTGGGAGAGGAGGGTTAGGCATGCATGCCTAGATGCGGAATAGTGCATTGATGTGGTTTATCACATCGCAGTAATCGGCCTCGGTAATCTCCTCAAATGTCTCATCCAGAACGTGTTCAATGCGCTTGTGCAGGTTTATTGGGAAAGCCACTGTGGTCCTTGTTCCAGCCAGGCTAACCTGTCCACACCACTGTGCCACGAGGGGCGGGGGGACCGTTGCTGAACACAGGCAAGCTGCATATGGGCCAGGGCGGAAACTGCATTGCAGTAGAAGACCCTCCCTTGCTTCCCAGGTCACCCTCAGCAGCGAGATATTGTCCAGGACTAACTCCTGTGGAAAATGTTGGGACAGTGTTCAGCGTAGCTGCCCCCTGAAGCTGTTGGCTCTCCCCAAGGCACAGAAAGCCAGAGGACAGTGCAGCCCTGAAACAATCAGTCCCCCTTACTCATTATTTTGAGGTTCCCGTAGGATATGTGTGCTGTTTCAGATGGGAAAATTATGCAATTGTATAGATCCTGTGTGTTTTCTACTCCTTAAGTGAGGGGGAAATCATTACTCTGTGTGGTATAAACAATGCTGCCTCTGTTAAATGTTGCATTTTGTCTATACAGCAGCATCAACCTTGAGACCTCAGCCGTCCCTCTTATCGCCTGCTCAGAGACTGCAAAGACTCAGGAAGAGACTATGAAAAAGCAAAGAAGACATGCTGCAAGAAGCGATGCGGCAATCTATTAAAAAGAATGAGAGAGCACAGAACTGGAGGGAGAGAGAAAGCAGGATCCGCCAGGAAAACACAGCACATCGGCAGCAAAGCATGGAGCACCGGCAGCAAAGCACGGATCGGCTCATAAGCATCCTGGAGCGCCAAGCAGACTCTATCCAGGAGCTCGTAGCCATGCAGAAAGAGGAACAGTACTGCAAATGCCACCCCCACCCTACAGCCCTTGTCCCAAAACTTTTTCCATTGTGCCCCACTGTCACCTCCAACCCACTTTCCCCAACTTCCGTGTTCTTCATGCCACCCGCTGCCTCCAACACCAGTATCTTCACCACCCAGCCCAGAAAACCATGACCCTTACCCTCTGCACTCAACCCCTATCACCATGCAGTATAGCTGTCCTGAAGTGCAGCACTCACTGCTCAGCACACCAGACAGGACATACGCAAATCTGTGATTGTAGTGTTCCCCACTCCACCCCCTTGTTTCTTTTCAATAAATGGATTTTTTGGATTTGAAAACATTCTTTATTATTGCGTAAAGTAAAACACTCCTTAGCCCAGGAAATAAACAGGCACTGTAAGTCTGCTTGTCTGCTTAGCAAACACTAATTCCTAAAGATTGGAACTACTGCACTTCACTCCCATGCAGGGCATCAGATATCACTGCTGTTTTTCAGCCTCAAATTGCTCCCTTAAGGCATCCCTAATCCTTGCAGCCCTGCGCTGGGCCCCTGTAATAGCCCTGCTCTCTGGCTGTGCAAATTCAGCTTCCAGGTGTTGAACCTCAGAGGTCCATGCCTGAGTGAAGCTTTCACCCTTCCCTTCACAAATATTATGGAGGGCACAGCACGCAGATATAACTGCGGGGATGCTGTTTTCGGCCAAGTCCAGCTTCCCATACAGAGATCGCCAGTGGCCATTTAAATGGCCAAAGGCACACTCCACAGTCATTCAGCACCGGCTCAGTCTGTAGTTGAACCGTTCCTTGCTGCTGTCAAGGCTCCCTGTGTAGGGTTTCATGATCCATGGCATTAACGGGTAAGGAGGATCTCCAAGGATCACAATGGGCATTTCAACTTCCCCTACCATGATCTTCCGCTCTGGGGAAAAAAGTCCTGGCCTGCATCTTCCTGAACAGCCAAGTGTTCCGAAAGATGCGTGCGTCATGCACCTTTCCAGGCCAGCCTGTGTTAATGTCAATGAAACTCCCAGGGTGATCCATAAGCGCCTGGAGAACCATAGAGAAATACCCCTTCCGATTCACGTACTCGGATCCTAGGTGGGGTGGTGCCAGAATAGGAATGTGTGTCCCATCTATCGCCCCTCCACAGTTAGGGAACCCCATTTGTGCAAAGCCATCCACTATTTCCTGCAAGTTACCCAGAGTCATGGTTCTTCTGAGTAGGATGCGATTAATGGCTTGCAAACGTGCATCAACATGATTCCAGCGGTCGACTTTCCCACCCCAAACTGGTTTGCGACCGACCGGTAGCTGTCTGGAGTTGCCAGCTTCCAGATTGCAATAGCCTCCCGCTTCTCCAGTGGCAGGGTAGCTCTCAATCTCGTGTCCTTGCACCACAGGGTGGGGGCAAGCTCCTCACACAGTCCCGTGAAAGTGGCTTTTCTCATCCAAAAGTTCTGCAGCCACTGCTCGTCATCCCAGACTTCCATGACGATGTGATCCCACCACTCGGTGCTTGTTTCCCGAGCCCAAAAGCGGCATTCCATGGTGCTGAGCATGTCCGTGAATGCCAAAAGCAATTTCGTGTCGTACGCATTATGCAGCTCGATTGCATCGTCGGACTCCTCACTCACTGTCACTTTGAATCTTAAGGAATAGTTCGACAGCCAAACGTGACGTGCTGGTGAGATAAGTCAGCATATGCCTCAGCAGTTCGGGCTCCATTTCCCGCAGACAGATTGCGCTGCACAGAAACCGTTGAAAGATGGTGCCAAAGGTGGACGGAAACAAAGGGATTTCTGAGATGCGAAGCGATGCATCACGGGGCGTTGGGACAGGACCCAGAATGCCCCATGCCCCCTTCCCACAACCCACGGTGCCAGAATGGGAAGAGGTGCTCTGTGGGATAGTTGCCCATAATGCACCGCTCCCAATAGCGCTGCAATTGCCGCAAATGTTGCCACGACAGTGCGCTGGGCACCTGTCGGTGTGGACAGACTGCAGCGCTTTCCCTACTCAGCTGCATAAAGTCAGGTTTAACTCACAGCGCTGTACATCTGCAAGTGTAGCCAAGGCCATAGTCTCTTGTCATGTGGTCTCTGCTTTCTTTGTCCCAAGGACATGCTATCCAACACATGGCATAGAAAAACCTTAGAGTTCTGTCCATAGGCAGGTCCCTGCATACCTTGCTGACTCACAAGGTGTGTCTGACTTCTCTCAATGGGTCAATTGTATAGCTGATTGTCCTTAATGGGCCATCAAGCAGGCTAGGCATTGCTGACACCAAATTGTCCAGGGTGTCACCCAGAAGCATAGCATACGTTTGAAATTTTATTAATATTAATAACTTCAACCACAAAAATGATACACATATGCAGATAGCATAATCATAACCAGCAAATCATAACCTTCCCATAGATACCTCACATGACAACCTTTGTACAATATTTGTGGCAAATGTATAACAGTTGTTGCAACAGTGATCTATACGGTTACAGAGTCAGTCAATAACGTCACACATGTACTTTGTGATGGGACTGTTTTACAAAACTATGTCTTAGGCCTAGTCTACACTAAAAATCAAGGTCACCATAGCTATGACGCTCAGGGGAGTGCCATGCTTCCAGCCCTGCTCCACTCCCCAGCCTCACTCCTTCTCCCCAGCTCTGTTCTGCCTCCAGGCCCTGCTCCACCATCACTCCTTCTCCACCCCCAAACCAGCTCTGACCCCAACTGCAGCTCCACTCCACCCCCTGCTCTGCCTCCAGCTTGGCTCTGCCCTCATTCCCTCTCTGCCCCCAGACCAACTCCCCCTCTAGTCCCACCTCCTCCCGCATCCCCAGTTTACTCCCAGTTTTGTCTTCAGCCCAAGTTCCCCTGCTGAGGAAGCCTTGGCTGGGCGGTAATGGATGGGGGACAGGGACAGATGCTGTTACTGGTAAGGGGAGGTACAACTGAAAAGGTTTGAGTACCGCTGTTATAGCAGCATCGGTATGGTGCCATAGCTATGCCGCTGAAGCACCCATACTGTAGACATGGCCTTAGGATAGTTATACCCTGTTTATACTACTGTTTTTTACACCATGAAAACCCTAGTGTAGATGAGATCTTAGCGAAGATTGTTTAGAACATACTACAACTTTAAACAGACTTATTTTACATAAAATGGGAATGAGTGCAAGTCAGTGGGCAGATAAAATCCCAGTTCCTCTGGCATGGCTTTATTAATACAAAGAAGTTCCAAAACAAGACAGGATGCTCGGTAACAACCACCAGAGACCTTTCCAGCTTTCAGCAAGTTAGGCCTCATCTATACCTAAAATTTAGGTTGACCTAGTTATATTACTCAGGGCTGTGAAAAATGTCATGCCCTGCGAGAGATAGTTAGCTCAACCTAACTCTCACTACAGATGCAGCTAGATGGATGGAAAAAAATTTCTATCGACCTACCTACCGCCTCTCAAGGGGATGGATTTGGGTGTTTCTGTCACTGTCTATGCTACAGTGGCGTAGCTACAGCTGAGCCTCTGTAGCGTTTATGCTACAGACATGCCCTTAGTGGGGGAAAAGAAACACCTTTCCACTTAATTAGCATCCTAGCAACTGCTACTTTGTTTTTAAGCCCCATCACCAGATCCATCATGGGATAGATAGGAAACCTGGATTCTACTTGTAACCCATTACATGCTGAGATGTAAGGAGCACCTTTCCAGCTTGTTGTAGAGATAGGATTCCTCTTCAGCCTTCTGCAGCAGAAGGAGAGCAGTAAAGGCAACCTCAAGCATTCAAAAACCGAGTCCAGGCCTCAAAAAATCATGAGATTGAAAAAAATTAATTCAGGGTTCATTTTCTTTGCCTTCTGGCCTTTGAGGTGCACTTGAGTCCCATTTTCAAGCTCATTTCTGCAACCATAAGGACCGGGCCATGTCCACACTAAAGTTAAGTCAAGTCGACATCCAGCTGCCTAAGTAGTTAAGTTGGTCATCATGCATGTCTCTACAACATGCTTATTGTGTTGGTGGAGTGCGTCCTCACTAACAGCACTTGTATCAATGCACAGAACAGTGCACTGTGGGTAGCTATCCCACAGTGCAACTAGCCACAGTGTGTTTTGGGTAGCATTTACAATGTCTCATGGGACCAAAACATTGTCGCAGGGTGGAATGGGAACATAGCTTTGCCCTCCCATGATGCAGTTTCTTCCCTCCCTCTCTCCTCTGATATGAACAGCAAACAGTCCATACTTTCTCATGCCTTTTTTCACAAGTCTGGCTTAGCCACACATATGCCATAGCCCGAGAAGCCTGGATCTCTCTCAGCTGTGCATTCTTGTTGTGAGAATTACAATCATGTCATGCCGTATCCTGCAATATTTCCAGAGCCGAGACCGGAGCTGCCAAGCAGAACACTGAGATGTCATGCAAGCAGCCCTGCTGCAAGCTGTAAAACAAAGCAATTCCTGGTTGCTGCTGGCAGTTGCGCAACAGTTGAACATGGTGGAGCACCGTTTCTGGTCCTGGGAAACAGGCACTGACTGGTGGGATCACACTGTTATGCAGCTATGGGATGACGAGCAGTGACTGCAGAACTTTTGAATCCACAAGGCCACTTTCCAGGAACGTTGTGCAGAGCTTTCCCCAACCCTAAAGTGCAGCAACACTAAAATGAGACCTGCTCTGACAGTGGAGAAGTGAGTGGCGATCACTGTGGAAGCTTACAATACCAGATTGCTACCAATCAGTGGGGAATCAATTCAGAGTTGAAAGATCTACTGTGGGAGCTGTTGTGATCCAAGTGTGCAGGGCCATTAATTGATTTCTGCTAAAAAGGTAGTAACTCTGGGCAATGTGCAGGACATAGTAGATGGTTTTGACACAATGGGGTTCTCTAGCTATGGTGGGGTGATAGATGGCACACATATCCCTATCTTGGCACCAAACCACCTTGCCAAAGAGTACATAAACCAAAAGGGGTACTTCTTAATGGTGTTGCAAGCACTGGTGGATCACAGGGAACGTTTCATCGACATAACATGGGATGGTCAGGAAAGGAGCATGACATGCACATCTTTAGGAACACAGGTTTGTTCAGAAAGCTGCAGTCAGGGGCTTTCTTTCCAGACCACAAAATAACTGTTGGTGATGTTGAAATGCCAATCATGATCCTGGGAGACCCAGCCTACGCTTTGCTCCCATGGTTTATGAAGCCGTACACCAGCCACTTAGACAGCAGTTCAACAATAGGCTGAGCAAGTGCAGCATGGTGGTGGAATACGCCTTTGGATGTTTGAAGGGTCACTGGCGCAGTTTGCTCACTAAGTTAGACCTCAGTGAAAGCAATATCTCCATTGTTATCACTGCCTGCTGTGTGGAGCATAATATCTGTGAGGCAAAGGGAGAGAAGTTTCTGCAGGGGTGGGATGTGAAGACAGATAGACTGGCAGCTAATTTTGAGCAGCCAGATACCAGGGCAATAAGAGGAATTCAACGAGGAGCTATACATCTCCGGGAGGCTTTGAAAACCCATTTCAGTAATGAGCCACAGTAATGTGTGCTGCTTATCTGCATTGTGCCTTCCCATTCCATCCCCTTCATTGTATCAGTTTTCCTGTACCCCCCATCTTCCCCTCAAGCCCCCCTGATTGGAAAAAATAGAGCACTTCATTCTCAAAACTTTTACTACACACATATGAAGACACTTAAAGAACAGTAAAATAATTTAAACTTGGGCAAACGGTGTGATAAAATTTGGAGAGGAGAAACCAAGTCAGCTTGTCTGTGAAAGCACAGTAGTCTTGCTGTTCAAAGGTCTTCGAATGGCTGCCTTTTGTTCTTGGTACCCTCTCCTGGGTGTTGAGTGGAAGGGATATTGAACTTTCTGCCCTGCCTCCTGGAACGTCTGGGTGAAGGGGATTGGAAACAAGGTGATGCTTGCAGCAGGCAGTTCCCCAGGGGCTGCAGAGGAAGTCTAGCCTCCAGCTGCTTTTCTTGAAGGTCAACCAGATGCCTCAACATGTCTGATTGGTTCTTCAAAATCTGCAGCATCTCATCCTGCATGGCATGCTCATGCTCCTGGGATGCTTTCCTGCTCTCCACGTCCGTGTCCAGTTTTTCAGACAATGAAATCCTCCAGCTCTTAGCCCTGTCTCAGCTGTTCTGGAGGCTTCATTATCTCACTGAACATGCTATCACACGTCCTCTTTTTCCGCCTTCTAATCTGCAAAAGCTTCTGTGGCGTTGTGGAGAATGCGCTGAAGGACAAGCTTTCTGCTGTAAGGCATGCAAAGCACAAGGCAGCCATTGTCAGAGCATACCCTTAGTCTAATGCAATGTTGCTATTTAGAAAAACACTCCCCTTATTACACTAAAGTGCAAGCCAGAACATAATCAGAATCCCTAGCTATTCAATGAACTGGTATGCTGTTCCAGCCATGGGGAGTATGGCTGCGCAACAACTTATGGCAAAACCATGTTGGGAGCACAGGTAGGCAAGTAGACAATGCCCCCTCTTGCTAGCAACATGGACATTGCTTTGAGACCAGGGACCAGCATTAAGACTCCCAAATTGATGTTTGTCCCAGGCAGCTCCAGGGTGGGATTGAGTCCACGAGAGAACACAAGAAGCCCACCCACTGCCTTCCCTTAATGCTGCTGGCAATAGTCACCTTAGACTTGCAGAATCTGGAGTCAATGGCAATCCCTGCCAACCAAACCACCGGCATGTTAGGGAAAGCATGGTTGGGGGATCTGGAAGTCACCACGGGTGGTGGATCACATGCTCTATTGTTTGTGATATGAGCACTTGTAATGAAAACTTCCCCCGTTTCCCCTAGGTGACACCAGTCTCCTGAGGGTAACAGAGGTGGCAAGGGAGAAGATGCTGGTGTCTGGGTACAGACCTGATCCTTAGGCTGTGTAAGAAATAAGGCAGCCCTCCCCAGAAACCTTCTGCAAAGGATTGCAGGCTATCTCCATGAAAGTTTCCTAGAGATCTCCATAGAGGATTCCCAGCTATCCTTGTGCACATAAACAGTCTTTTCCAGGGGGCACCCTCTGTAGCTGGAGCACCCACTGGGAAGCAAACACCCACTGCACCTCACTTTTTCTTCAGATTATTCATAAGAGCAGTTTGATTGGAATTGCATACTCACCTTCCCTGGCATCACACTCGGCAACCATGCTGTCCTGTGACCAGCTGGGCTCTGGGCTTAAAAACTGCTCCTGGCTCTCAGGGAGAAATGGATCCACCACTCACCTGTCTCCCATTCTCCTCCTGCCCCTCCTCCTCCAGAATGTCCTCCTCTTTGTTGCCTGAGGTGGCCCTGGGAGACTCCTGGGAGATATCCACACTGCGTTTTGGGGGGGAGTGGTGGGGTCTCCGCCAAGAACTGCATGCAGCTCATTGCAGAAGTGGCATGTCTGTGGTGCAGAACCAGAGTGACTGTTCGTCTCCCTTGTCTTCTGGTACGTCTGTCGAAGTTCTTTGATTTTCACGTGGCACTGCTGTAGCCCTTCTCCACCATTCCCCGTGCAATCTTCTTGTAGATGTCTACATTTCTTCTGCTGCATTGGAGCTATGCCTGGACAGCTCTTCTCCCCACAGTCCAATAAGGTCCACCACACCCCATGTACTCCAGGCTGGAGCACATTTCGGGCATAGAGTTGCCATGAGCTGGGCTTGCGAGCTCTCCACGCTGATCCAACAGGAAATGGGAATTCAAAACTTCCTGGGGCTTTAAGAGGGGAGGAGTTGTTTCCTGTGTACCTGGCTGCTGTGCCTAAATATTTTCCTAGAAATTAAAGCCGAGATTCTCACCCAATCACTTGGCTCCAAGAGACAAAGAAAAACACCAGTAATTCCTAGACTCATGAGAAGCCTGCAAAAGCTGGCAACAAAGGGAGAGCACAGCAGCACGTTTTGTTCAGCCCTAGTCATTGGTTTGTGTAGGTTTATGTTCTCAATGCTATTTTTGAAAGGAAAAGGCCTAGAAATTCTGATCTGACTTATATGGGTAATATAAGGTGTAAGTCAAAGCTAAATTCTGTCTTCCCTTTTCAAAAGTGAAAGCCAAGGTTCTTTTTTCCATTTTTAGTTTATTTTCCCCACAAGTAAAAGATCTTCAAAGACTAGCTTGGCTCATGGATTGTTTGTTGAAACTATTCATTCAAATATTCGCTATTCATCCTGTACGCCTGGTTACCTTAGTCATGTCCTATTGCTTCTTTTACCCAGATGGATGACAAACATTTACTAAGGTCTTGTCTACACTGGCACTTTACAGCGCTGCAACTTTCTCACTCAGGTGTGAAAAAACACCCCCTTGAGCGCAGCAAGTTTCAGCTCTTTAAAGCGCCCGTGTAAAGAGTGCACCAGCGCTGGAAGCCATGCCCCCAGCGCTGGTAGCTGCACCCCTCGTGGAAGTGGTTTTTTTAGAGCGTTCTGCTGTGAACACACAGGCCACATTAAAGCGCTGCCGCGGCAACGCTTTAGCTTTGCCAGTGTAGACTAGCCCTAACTGGAGGAGGTTTGGACAAGTCCCTTCCAGTCTGAAATTTCACATATTTGCATGAATGATCACTTCAATCAACGTGATTTCCCAGGTTTTAGTCAAACAAAGCTTGTGAATGCAACTTTAACTATAAAGTCATCTGACTAAGCCAGTTATGAACAGAGGACTGTTACAGTCTGCATCTCCACCAATGTGAATACGTGTGCTGGTGAAATTGAAGTAATTGACACTTAGACATAAATGCTTGCAGCCTTCTTTGTTATGATTACACACGTATTTTCTAAGAATTACAGGGGTTTCATCCCATCTCCTGCTCAATAATGCTGTGCAGTTATACCACATTATTATCAGCAGCTGTGCAAATATATTCTGTTTTGAAACATGCCAAGTGAATTAGCAGGCAGGGAGAATTAATACCCATCTCACAGTGGTATTGTGAAGCTTACTTCAGTAATATTTCTGAAATGCTTCAAGATGCTCAGAGAGAAGCATAAGTACAAAGTACTATGATGAAGGACCTGTGTCATATCCTTGTAAGTGCCCCCTGCTGGCCACCCACTAAGATTGCTGTGAGGGGCATTCAAGCCTATGAACTCTTTATCCATGGGATGTATTAAGCTTCTGGTACCTGAACAGAATCCAGCCACTGCCCCAGTCTCGGGATCCCTAGGCCCACGCTTAGGGCACAGACCTCGGTGCATGTTGGAAGCTGCTATACAGCTACCTAGTCCCTCTGGTTGCATCCCTGACCCCTCTGACTTCCTGATATTTAAACACACCTCTCTCCCAGAACTCCAAAAGGTGTGATGCTTCAGTTTTAGCATTTAACCCCTCAGGGGCATGCAGTAGTTGTGAAGAGCGAGACACTTTCCTCGGAGTCTAACACATTAATGCACTTTTATACTTAATCATGTAGAGCACAGAAGAGCGCAGATCATACAAAACAATAAATACTAAACTCATATTCCTCACTGCTCCAGGGCATTCTCTGGGCTGGGGTCCAAGTCCCTTGGGTTGTCCACAGTCCTTGGGCCATATGGGATCAGGAAAGTGGGCAGGGATCTCTGTTCCATGAGGCTGCTGCATACTGAGGAGTGCTCCAGTCCTAAGAGGGAAAAAAAAAAAAAAAGTACTGGAACATGGTTCCAATTCCTCCATTAAGTGCTAGTACTACTGGCAGTACCCAAATGCCATTCCAGCGCCTCAAAAATGTGCTAAAATGGCATTCCGGAGTGTTCAGGCTCAATTCAAGGCTCAATGCTGAGTGACCTGTCTTGCTGGAGGCCTCTTACCTATCTTCTATAACCTTGCTCTCTCCTGCCCAGTGCTTTCTCTTCCTGTATGACTCCTATTTGTTCTCCTCCTGGTACAGTTTTCCAATGCTCCTACCTTCCCTCCCCCTCCCTCCGAGAGTCAGCTAAATGGATTTTTTAAGGATGCAGCTCACTCATTATCCCAGATGTTTACACCTGAACAGGGTCGTTAAGTCCTAAGCACCTTCTTAATGCATCTGTTGGGTGCATATGTGCTCCAGGGCCTGTCAGCAGTACTGGTTCCACTTAGAGAGAAAAGGACAGGAGTACTTGTGGCACTTCGTTAGAGACTAACAAATCACACAACAAAAACACTAACCCAGGAACCGATCCTTGCAACAAAGCCCGATGCTAACTCTGCCCACATATCTATTCAAGTGACACCATCATAGGACCTAATGACATCAGCCACGCCATCAGGGGCTCATTCACCTGCACATCTACCAATGTGATAGATGCCATTATGTACCAGCAATGCCCCTCTGCCATGTACATGGGCCAAACTGGACAGTCTCTACGCAAAAGAATAAATGGACACAAATCTGACATCAGGAATCATAACATTCAAAAACCAGTAGGAGAACACTTCAACCTCTCTGGTCACTCAGTAACAGACTTAAAAGTGGCAATTTTGCAACAGAAAAGCTTCAAAAACAGACTCCAATGAGAAACTGCTGAACTAGGATTATTTTGCAAACTAGATACCATTAACTTGGGCTTGAATAGAGACTGGGAGTGGCTGGGTCATTACACAAATTGAATCTATTTCCCCATGTTAAGTATACTCACACCTTCTTGTCAACTGTCTGGAATGGGCCATCTTTATTATCACTACAAAAGTTTTTTTTCTCCTGCTGATAATAGCTCATCTTAGTTAATTAGCCTCTTAGAGTTGATTTGGCAACTTTCACCTTTTCATGTTCTCTGTATGTATATATATCTTCTTACTATATGTTCCATTCTATGTCTCTGATGAAGTGGGCTGTAGCCCACGAAAGCTTATGCTCAAATAAATTTTAGTCTCTAAGGTGCCACAAGTACTCCTGTTCTTTTTGCGGATACAGACTAACACGGCTGCTACTCTGAAACCTGTCACTTATAGAGAGGCATTCATAATACAGCAGGTTTGCATAATCAACTTCACAATATCAATCAGAATTTATAACTTGTACAGATCTAGCCCTAATTCCTCACAGGAGGATACTATGGGACATAATTGATGCACAAAGGATAGCTCTTCTATTGCCAAAGAGGAATAAGAAGCAAGCATAGCCATATAAAAAGGTACATTAAGTACTAACGATTAATAGGGAGTGATATTTAGAAAAACCAGGGAATCAGCAAGATTTAGGGCCAATAAGCCCCAAAGTCTGCTTTCAGTTACCCCCTGCCACCCTAGTCTCATGTTTGGGAATATGGAAGAATAATCAGTTCAGTGTTACAGCCCACAATGTAGAATAGCTGTTTATATTTTAGAGATGCACAGTCAAAGCTGATACATGCAACCCTATTGTCAGCTTGGTATGTGAACTTCAATTTGTTTCAGTCATTGAGGCAAAATGGTGGTTAAATATGTCAATTAGACTACTTAGCTACTCTGTCTATTTTGTAGTAGGCTTAACTCCATTCCTGGTTTCCTTCTTACCCCTCAAATTTTTCAAAACTTATTTCTTTTAATGCATTACACTACCATTTAATTTGGCACTTTTGCATCATAACTCCGGGCCACTTCATGCTTTCGTTTACACCAGTATTGAAGTCAGAAGAGTGTGGAGGAGGAGAAGAGAAGTCAAAGCAGATCTTCTCAACTTTGTCTTTAAAGAAGTTGGCAAGGTCCTGCATGGAGAGAGTCTACAGGTGCGAGGCAATGGGGATTATGGGTGTCAGTGAGGGAGAAGGAGTGCCGCTTGACCAGGAAGATGACAGAACCAAAGTAGGAGAGAACAAACTTGTATGGGAGGATGTCTACATGGGACTTCCTCAACAGGCATCTGATGTCCTAGGAGAAGAGGAAATCAGATGCTGGGAATGTGCCAGGAGTGCAGGGACTTTGCACTGAGAGAGGGACAAGACTCTTTAAAATACCTTTGTTAAGAAAAAGCTTTTCCAAGATACAAGTTTCATCTAAACTACTACATGGAAGGAGAAAATTCAGAGTTTCTAGACAATCTATAACTAGGGTTACCATACATCCGGGTTTTTCTGGACATGACCTCTTTTTTGGTCTCCTGATCTCCATCCGGGCAGATTTTTCAAATAAGAGGAGATGTCCTGGATTTTTCCTTGTGGAGAAGACGTTGAGGCTCAAAAAGAGCCTTTTCCATGCCTCGCTTTGTTCCTGCATCCACAGCTGCTGGATCTCGACTGGTCCGGCCCGCCCCGTCAGATAAGTGGAGCCTCCAAGCACCTCTCGGCCAGGCCGCCTGCCCTGCCTGCTGGGCCTCAGAGCTCTGCTGGGAGAGGTGACAGGGCCAAGCCCCAGCTCTCCACCTTGAGGAGGGGGAGAGGTCGCAGGGATGCCCTGACTGATGGGCTGGTGCTGCATCCCGTGCCTGCACCTCTCACCCTGCCACCATGACAGGGAACATGAAATTGCCCCCCACCTCAAGTGAGGCTGCAGGTATCCCCTCCATCACCCTGCAAATACCCTCTTCAGCACCTCCCCAAATAACCCTCCCTGTACGTGTACACACACACACACACCACCAGCACCCCTACCAAATACTCCTTCCCAGTACACACACATCCCTCTAACACTCCCCAAATACCCCCTCCAGCAGCCCTCCCACTTTATCTCCCTCTCCTGCTTCCCCTCCCCCCCGGCAGTGTCCTCTATTTGGGAACTTGAAATATGGTAACCCTATCTATAAACAACTTTGCAGTGTCGGTTGTTTTAGTTTCCTTCTGTGATAAACCCTGAAAGATACTTTTGTTTGGAACCCTGGATAAATAAGTTACTTTTAGGTTTTAAACTCAGGCCATATCTGCATTATGGATGCTACAGCTATGGTACTGAATGATTTTTTTCATCACTGTATGTAATCCCTGAGAAATGGTAGCTAGTTTGATGGAAGCATTCTTCCATTGACCTTAGCTGCATCTACCCTGGGGGTTCTGTTGCTACGGCACTCCGGAGTATGAATTTTTCACATCCCTGATCAATGTAGCTATCTGCGACACCCTATTCACCACTTTTATATGATTTTGATATATTCTGTACAAAGTATGCCTTGTGAGGTATCATTTGCAAAACTCATAACCTGCTGAATATTATCCTGTTGAAATGGGTGTATCAACATTATATGTGAAGTTACGAGATTCTTCTCATATAACTGTTACTGAAATATTTTGTAAGTCTGGGTAAAGCCCACAAACCAGTTTTTGAGACAAAGACACACTGGCAACCCCAGACAAGTATCAACAAAGTCAAGTGGCCACTTATTTAAGCAGCCATTCTTCAGCAATGGGGAGATGTAAACAAGAAATTTACATTTCATCCTAGGAGGGCCGTTCTTAGGATTTATGGGGCCCTATGCAGTATTATTAAACTGGTGCCCCTATGCCCAAGGGCAGCCAGGGCTCTCATATGTATTTTAGATAAGGATGGTCTTTTGAAAGATTTATTTAAAAAACTATATATCTGAAGATCCAAACATTTAAAGCTAAAAATGAATACTGAGATTGTGCATCTAAAAATCTATGCGAGGATTTTTTAGAGATGTGATTTTATAATCTTCAGCAACACACTAATGAAATATTTGTAAAGCAAATTTTAAACTAAGGTCTCCTGTAGACTAACATGTTCTGAGTAAATATTACAGTAATGCGCAACTGTTTGTGTCAGTAAATTCAGAAACTGACAGTATATACCTGGGAGTTGGCAAATGCCTGTTAAATGGCTTCATTACCTCTTGAATGGCTCTTTAACCCTTTCAATGTTGTGCTAATAGGTCTGGCAAGCTGGAGGCTTTTTCATTTTTAAGTACTAGATCCCCTCCAGAGGAAGACTCACCAGGCAGCAGCAGCCAGCTGTGATGGGAGCCTGCAGGAAGGGTCAGAACATGGATAGGAAGAAGTGGGAGGAGGGACACTAAGACCCAGGGGTGCCCCAAATTTTCAGGTACCCTACACAGCCGTGTATGCCTAAGGACGGCCTTGCATCCCAGATCCTGTTGGAACCTCACATACACAGGGGACTGTTTGTCTACACCATGGTGGAGGGTAATTCTCAAAGAGAGGAGGAGGAGGAGGTGGATATAAAAATAAGGGTATGTCTATATGTACAGTGCTGCAGCAGGGCAGCTGTACCAATACAACTGTGCCACTGTAGCACCTGTGGTGAAGACACTGTATGCCAATGGGAGAGAGCTCTCCCATCGGCTTAAAAAACCCACCTCCGCGAGTGGCATAAACACTGTCAGTGGGAGAAACTCTCTCGCAAAAATAGCGCTGTGCACACGAGTGCTTATGTCGGTGAAACTTATGCCACTCCTGGGGGGTGGAATACACGACATAGGCTATGTCTACACTACAGCCTAAGAGACAGTGACCTCCACATCACCCCTCTCTCCTCCTCCCATCTCAAACACTGAACTGGGGAAGGAGTACCTGGCTGAAAAAGAAATCCAGCCTGTGACTGTTGCAGTTTATGATGAGGAAGACATTTTGCTTTTACGTTCATTTAGGAATTAGCTTATGTTTTTATCTTTTCGTTTCTTTTGTAACCAATCCTGACTTACATGCATCTATACTTGTAATCACTTAAAATCTATTTTTCTGTAGTTAATAAACTTATCTTATTGTTTTATCTTAATCAGTCTGTGTCTGGATTAAAGTGTGTGGGGAACTTCTACTCGAGAATACAAGGCTGGTGCAGAATCATTACCCAGTGTTGGAATGAGACTTACTGGGAGCTTTAACTGTCCAGGAGAACACTGAGCAGTGCAAGACGCACATTTCTGGGAAACAAGGTTGGGACCAGGGATATGCAGGTGTCGCCTGTCAGGAATTTAAGAGTGGCTAGCTAGTAGCACTCAATACTGTGTAGCTGGGAGCAAGTTACATGCTGGAGGCTGTGTATGGGCAGAACCTGGAGAGGTGGGAGTTCACCAGCACAGCAGCGTAAGAGGCATCCCAGGTTAGAGAATTAAGGGGGCACCACTGTTCAGTAGTTCAGGTTAGAGCCTGGAGAATGTGACACTCCGTCATTCTAAATTTTAAGTATAGTCTAGGCCTCACTTTGATTTCAAGTGAGGTATGAATCGCTAATGTGTCAGTGTGACTGTCATAGGCAACCCAGCTAATTAGTCAGTGTTAGTGCACATTGCAAGCCAGCTGGTTAAAATGCTTTGAAAAAATTTAAAGATGTCTCATTTTACAAAAAGAATTTCACAGCTCTGGGGCCAGATTACAGTAAATCATCTGATGGAGCAATGAGCATCTGAAAGTGACTCTTTAGAGTAAAAACACTTGTGCAGCCTTAGCACTAGGCATTGCTATGACCTCTACCTAGGAGGACTTGATCTTGCCTGTTGCTGAGCACTCTAATTCATCAAAACTTCAGCAGGTACTTCACTTTACACAACTACTCACCTGCTTCAAATAACCACATGATTGATTGTGGTGTTGGACTGGGGCCCAGAGTACTCAGCAGTTTGAAAGATCAAGCCCTAATTTCTTTAGGTATCCACAATGGACTCAGCCCCTCACACTTCGATAAGTCATTCAGGGCTTGTCTACACTGGCACTTTACAGTGCTGCAACTTTCTTGCTCAGGGGTGTGAAAAAACACCCCCCTGAGCGCTGCAAGTTTCAGTGTAGACAGTGCATCAGCGCTGGTAGCTGCGCTCCCAGCGCTGGTAGCTATTTCCCTTGTGGAGGTGGTGCCGCGACTACACAGCCACGTTAAAGCGCTGCTGCAGCCAGCGCTTTAACGTTGCTAGTGAAGACATGCCCTTACTGAAACGGTGCCTACAGCCTGGCATACGTTATAGTGTTTGGTTGATTGAAGTTGCTTTTTGTCACCACAGGTTTGCATGCATCTGCATATGGATTTGATTCCAGGGGACAGAACCTGACCTTTCTGTTGTCAAAATAACACAACCTCCCAAACAACACCAATCCTCAGCTAACATTCTTGCATCAGCAGTATGACAGTGTGTATTGCAGAGTGTGATCAGCACCTGTTTCTGTCTGCACTGTCAAAGCAGCTCTCACTCTGGTGTCTCAGTTGGTGTGCTGGGGTGAGCTTGGCACACAATTCCAGGAACAACAAGGAGTCTGGTGGCACCTTAAAGACTAACAGATTTATTTGGGCATAAGCTTTCGTGAGTAAAAACCTCACTTCTTCGGGGAAGAAGTGAGGTTTTTACTCACGAAAGCTTATGCCCAAATAAATCTGTTAGTCTTTAAGGTGCCACCAGACTCCTTGTTGTTTTTGTAGATACAGACTAACACGGCTACCCCCTGATACTTGAATTCCAGGAACGTGGCCTTCTGCATTTGAAAGTTCTGCAACCACTGCTGATTGTCCTAGATCTGCATCATGATGCAATCCCACCAGTCAGTGTCCATCTCTCAGGCTCAGAAGCACTGATTCACTGTGCACAGCTGATCAACGAATGCTATAGCATCCTGTGATTTTTGAGAACAGTCTGCACTCATTCTCCTCTGACCATGTTTTCTCACTGTTATCACATCACCTCTGACTGCTTTTTTTTGCAGTTGCTGTAATGTTAGTCATTGATGCTCTGTAAGTACAAAAGAACTGTGTGACCCAGTGGTCCCCAATGGGATGCCCGCGGGTGCCATGGTGCCTGCTGGGGCATCTACGTGCGCCTGTGTACTGGCTGGCGAAGAAGCATCCGCTGAAATGCCGCTGAGAAGCAGCGTCATCAAGAGGCATCACCGCCGAAATGCCGCTGATTTTTGGCGGCGACGCCTCTTGATGACGCTGCTTCTCAGCGTCATTTCGGTAGTGACGCCTCTTAACGTTGCCGCTTCTCGGCGGCATTTCGGCGGATGCTTTTCCGCAGGCCACGGTCCTTGGTGGCTCATCATCCGGTGCCTGCTGGTGTGACCTGTCTCTAAAACACACAAGGACTCTGATCTGTGCAGAATTCATGTTTCTTCTGGCAAGATGGCAGAGACACAAAAGTGGTGCAAGGAACTGTGGGAGTATTAAAAAAGGCTTGAAAATTATGGGATGGAAGAAATGTTATGGGATGTTGGAAAGGGAATTGTGGGAACTTGATTCTGAGCACATTCCTGGTACGCCACAATGCAATGGTGAAAAGACCCACAAGACACTGCGGTGGACACTGGCATTGTGGTGAGAGACACTAGGATGCCTACCTACTGTGTACTGTGTCTTCTGCTGGCACACATTCTTGCAGCAAGAAAGCACAGCATTGGCAAAAGCAGTCAATGGGGACGTGCTCTTTAGCAAAGTTGTCAGTTGTGAGCCGACAAAAGTTCTGTCGACCGAAGTGTCTAGAATAGACACAGCCTGTGGATTTGGAGTAGGCCATTTCTGCACTGTGCCTGCTCAAGAGAAAATAACGGATTCATGGATGAACATACTAGTTTGGGAATTATCCACAGACTCCTATAGCCCATAGTATTTTTTACAGACACCTCCAGGGTATACATGCACATGGAGTCTAAGCCACCCTCTACCTTTAATATAGTTTCCTCATTCCCAAAATAATAATTAATGTTGGGAGGACCAGACACACTACAATATTTAAAATATAAAATGATTGTGGTGTTGTAAGCATAATAAAGGCTTATACTTACAGAGAAAAGTGACAAGTTTTGCTGGTTGCTGTGCAATGGCAGACAATAGCTCTTTCATTCTTTTGTAACCCACAGTACATCTTCAACATGTAATTTACAAGTAGAAGTTCAGCATTACTTTTTAAAAAGCGATTTCACAGCTGTGATGGTATCACATTATTATGTATTAAAGCCTGCCACAACCATTGGAACAATTTATCTACAGCTGTGATTGATTCCCCATCACTTGGCCTCTTTAAATCAAGACTGGAAGTCTTTCTAAAAGATAAGCTATAGCTCAAACAGAAGGCCTGGTCTTGATGCAGAGATTACTGAGTGATATTATGAGCCACTCCCTTAAACATACAGGATGATCATAAGGGTCTCTTCTAGCCTTAAAAATCTATGAACCCCGTCCCCATTTTAGATGGAACCATGAGTTGCTATTAGCTTAATACTTGGTAAGATTCTAGGCTCCCCCTGGAGGCTTATGGCTTACTACTTAGCAATTCAACAGGGCTCACGAGGTTACTGTTTCTGGGATGGCTTACTGAGGGGAACCTCTCCTCATCTCCCTTCGGCCCCCCCCCCCCCAAGACTCTGGTTTCAAGAAAACTTTACTATCACTCCTGTGCATCTGCTGCACTCCATCTGCACTCTTGCCCTCCCAGGCTTCTAGTAGAGGGCACATCTTATTTCCATCAAGCAACTCAATCTCCCTACAGGGCCAGTCCAGGCCAACTATTGGAATTTGTGGTCCATGCTCCACTCTGCCTGAATCACATGGCTAGAGGTTAAGTGTCAATCACATGTATTTGAAAAGCTGATTGGCTATGTGGGAGTTGCATGACTGCAGCCAACATGAAAATTTGGGTAGCATCATGGAGAACAGAGGACAGGCTGATGGAATTAAAAGACTAGTCTCCTGGGCAGGGCCGGCTCCAGGCACCAGCCCACCAAGCTTATGCTTGGGGCGGCACCTGGAGGGGGGCGGCACAGCGCTCCGGCCGCCGGGGAGAGCGGAGCCACAGTGGGCTCGCTGCCCTCCCCCGGCGCTTTGGCTGCCGGGGAGAGCGGAGCCTCGGCTGGGCTCTCCACCCTCCCCCCGGCGCTCTGGCCGCCAGCAGAGCTGCGGCGGGCTTGCCGCCCTCCCCCCTGCGCTCCGGCCTGGGGCGGCAAAAAAGCCAGAGCCGGCCCTGCTCCTGGGCTAAACCAGAGGAGATGATGGTCTTATCTCTAGCTGATAGAGGTGCAGAGGAACAGTTGTTTAGAGAGTGTGTGTGTGTGTGTGTGTGTGTGTGTGTAAGCTGTGGGGGGCCTAGAATTTACTTCATTGCCATTCTCCAGTGCCTTAAAACCCCCCCAACTCCCATGGAAAAGCACCTGGCAACCCAGAATTCAGTCACTGAGGATTTTCAGCAAGGATTGCATAGGGTAAACCTCCCCACAATCAAGTCCAAAAGAACAGAAGGAATTAACTCAATTCTTAAGTTCCAACTTTATAAAATATGATAAAGAAATAATTTAATCTTTACAACGTAGTATACATTATCTTCAGTTATAGATAAAGAAAAAAAAATCTCAACTTGTCAGTCCCCACAGAAACACAGTGAGAAGAAACTCCCAAAAGCTTAGGTTGAGTTCTCTAAAGTATGAGTCTTTGATCACCAAATTTATACAGTCTGCCTAGTCAAAAGCAATATCTTCCCTCCACTTGCTTGTAGAAATTTTCAGTTGGAATCCATGCAGACTCTTCCTCCTCCTCTGTCGAAGTCACTCAGCTAACCAATTAACCAAGCCACTCAGTTAAGTATAACATTTGTTTTCTAATGTATAAGGAAAAAAAATCCACTGCAAAATCCTACCTCAGCACCTCATCATGATGCAGTGGTGACCCTGGCTGTCTGACAACTATGGTAGTGGGGCATATGCCCTGGTAGGTATAACCATGCTACAAAGGTGTTGGACTATCCAATCCAAGGAGGGGGATTGCTCTCTCAGAGGAAAGAGCATTTTTCCTTCTCCTTAGATGTTGAAGGCTAGCTAAGCTTGAGGAGGTACATATGCCTGCCTGCCTAGCCAGTGGGATGGCTTAAAGTTAACGGCTAAAACACGAGTAAATGGGTCTTAGTTCCCTGCATATCATCAAACCATTCTTCGGTGGTGGAGTGGAAATTGAGTGATGAGAGGTTGTTAAAAATATCAGGTGCTAGGCCAACATGGAAAAAGACAACCCTCGCTGTGTGTACTTACAATTGTAGGTCGCTGGCGAGGGAGCAAACATTAAACCATCTGATGGAGGAGAAGAAAAGGATAAGATGCAATATCCTCGGTATCTGCGAAACCCGACGAAAGAAGGAGTTGGAAGTCAACTGGAAGGATGGAAGTGCTGTGAGGCTCTGTAGCATGTGCGGACTCACCCCTGTGGCGCCTCCTGCTGGTCACTTCCGGGAATTAGCTCTTCCACCGTCCTGGAGCACCCCCTGCAGGCTGGTGTCCAGCTACCGCTTGGCCCCCCCATGTCCCTCCCGGACCCAGTGCCCCGTTATCTGGGGTGCTGTTCCCTGGCAGGAACCCCTTTCTCTCAGGGCCTCCCCTCTCTGGGGAACCCCCAACCCTCTAATCCCCACCTTGCCTCAGTCGTGGGCTACTGCTAGTCACCAACTAACCCCCGTTCCCTGGAGCAGACTGCAGTATAAGACACTCATCACTGGCAAGGAGGATTTGGACCTGCTGCCCTCTGCAACCCCCAGTATCCGTTGGCCTTCAGCTAGGCCGCAGCCTGGGGCTTTCCAGGCTAGAGCTTCCCCAGCTGCTCTGCCTTTCCCCAGCCCTGCTCAGGTCCCTGCAGCCAGGTCCGTCTCCCTCTACAGCTAGAAAGAGAGACTGTTGAACTCCTGGCTCCCAGCCTCTTATATAGGGCCAGCTGAGGCCTGATTGGGGCGTGGCCCAGCTGCAGCTGCTTCCGCAATCAGCCTATTAGCTATTTTCCCTGCCACAGCCCACCTCCTGGGCTGTTTTAAGCCCTTCAGGGCAGGAGTGGGGTAACCACCCTGCTACAAGCTCAGAAAGGGAGATGGCGCTAGAAACATTGGAGGAGTCAGATTTATCGTTAGTAAGGATTGGGTTTCGAAAGTCATATCATGCCAGCTAATATCATCACGTATTGGTGTGCTGCATCTTCAGATGGAGTCAAAAGCTATCCTAAGGTCAACCAGGCCTACGCTCCACAAGTGCAAGTGAGGACGAAGAAGTGGAATAATTCTACCAAGAGCTCAAAAGAGCCCTCGCGCAAAAATCCACTTACACTGTCACGATGGGAGATTTCAACGCTAAGGTCAGGCGAGGGAAAGCTGGTGAAAAGTTCATAGGGAGATACGGCAGCGGCAAAAGAAATGAAAGAGGAGAAAGGCTGGAAACGATGGCAGAAATGAAAGAACTGTACGTGGCAAACATCTGGTACAAAAAGAAGATTGCAAAAAGGTGGACATGGATCGTGCCAAACACGAAGAGTAAGAATGAAATCGACTATATTATAGTCAATAAAAGACGCATGGTTCAAGACATCTCTGTGGTGCAGCCCTTCAACACCGGCAGTGACCATTGCCTGCTTAGAGCGAAGTTGATTTTCGATGAAGTAGTGGAAAAGAAAGCTTTACAGATGGCAAACAGGAAACAGCGCCCAAAGACATTCGATGAAGCAAAGCTGAAGAAAGCAATTTCTGGGTTTGACTGGAGCCAGACAGAAAAGTGTGATGAAGATTATAGTATCTTTGCTGACAAGCTGAGACATTGCATAAAAGCAGCTGAAATTGAAAAGATGAAGAAGGCAATGGGAAGAATATTGAACGAAACAAAAAGCTTGTTAGAGAAGCGGAGAAATATGAAAAGGAGCTTGGATAACAACCTTGAGTACTCCATTCTGTGCAAGCTTATACGGCAAAAACTGAAGGACAACTTTGAGAACTTCCAGAAAGAAAAGCTCCTTAAAACAGCTGAATCATGCAAGAGCCTCAGGACATGCAAGCGGGAATTGGCGCAGTATAGATTGAGCGTAACAGCATTGAAGAACAAGGATGGAGAGACAGTAATTGACAGAGCAGGGATGGAGAAGGTCTGCAAGGACTTCTATACAGAACTGTTCAAATCAAGAATCAACGTCCCTCTCCCAACGCTCCAAGAGTCAGAAGAACGCATTACCGCCCCGCCCCCCAATAATCGTCAGCGAAGTCTGAAGCGCACTACAACAGATGAAGAAGGGAAAAGCTCCAGGCAAAGATGGAATAACATCAGAAATGATTTCCGCAGGAGGCGAAAAAACTTTGGAAGGCTCTCGCTTTAAGATTCAGTCGATATCTCGAAGAAGGAAAAATACCATCAAGCTGGAAGGAGTCGAATACCATTTTGCTGTACAAGAAGGGGGAAATCGAGAAAATCTTAAGAACTATCACCCTATATGCCTGCTCTCTCATAGCTATAAACTCTTTACAAAGGTGATAACGAACTGACTCTCGCAGAGTCTGGATGAACAACAGTCGAGAAAGCAGGCAGGATTTTGAAGAAATTTCAGCATGATTGACCATATATTTACCCTTAGCCAACTTCTGGAAAGAGCGAGGGAATACAAACTCCCGCTGTGCATTGCTTTCATTTACTATGGAAAGGCCTTCGATAGCATCGAGTTCAACGCAATATTAAAGGCGCTCGCAAAGCAGGGTATTAATACGCAGTACATAAGTTTGTTGAAGGAAGTGAATACTGGATGTACAACAGACATTACTCTCCTTGAAACTCCCCTCCGCATCCCAATCGAGAAAGGTGTAAAGCAAGGAGATACGATTTCACCAAAACTATTTACCGCCTGCCTTGAAATGGATATGAACAAGATAAATGGAGAACGATTATCTCATCTCTGATTTGTGGACAACTTCGTACTAATTGCCGAAAGCACCAACCAACTACAGAGCATGCTACGAAGACTCGACAAGAAAAGCAGTCAGGTCGGTCTGAAAATGAACCGTTGCAAAACGAAATACATGCGATCAGACATCTTAAGAAAAGCCCAAATAACGGTAACAGGAGAAGAAATTGAAGAAGTGGAACAGTACGTATATTTGGGCCAAGAAGTTAATATGCACCAAGACATGAATGGAGAACTCTTGCGAAGGATTCAGGCAGGATGGTCTGCGTTTAATTCCATCAAGGACATCCTCAAAGGAAAAAATCGACAAGACCACATGTACAAATATCTTCAATTCAACAGTGCTGCCAGCCATGCTGTATGGAAGTGAAACCTGGGCACTGACGAAGAGAGAAGAATAGTGGCTGTCGGTAGCTGAAAGGGCAATGGAACGAGCTATGTTGGTGAATTTCCCTTCTGGATCATATCCCAAATGAAATAATTAGAGAACGCAGCGGTGTGAAAGATATTGTCAAGGAAAGCAGATATAAGATACGATGGGCAGGCCACATAGCATGGTTCACGGACAATAGGTGGACCGCAATCATTACTGAGTGGTACCTGCGAGAACAGAAAAGACCACCTGGTCGGCCTCCAAGAAGATGGGAAGATGACATTGTTAAACGTTTCAGACGAACATGGAGAAGAAAGGCAAGAATGCAAGAAGAATGGCAGATGTTTTGTGATCGACCCAATCTTAACGACAGCTGAAGACCGGTCGATGCAGGTGATACAGGTATAAGAAAATACAAAACAGACTAGCAACATATAGATGACTCTTTTCCCATTATCACATTTAAAGAAGAAAAGCTGGTGAATCATACTAGTTCAGACAATTTAACTAAAACGTTCAAAGTATAGAATTAAAATAAAATGGTTTTCTCTCCCAATTTTCCCTTGTTATAATTAATTCTCCAACAGGGAAGTCCTGGCGGTGTTAACAATATTACTAACCTGCTGCAAAACGTTTCAGAGTTAGGGAAAACAACCTGCTTTTTGCTCCTGGGCTCAGCTTCTCCCAACTCACACCCTGCACATGGCCTTATGCAAAGCAGCTGCCCTAACTACTTACCCTCATGAAGTTTGAGTCCAGCAACAGGGAACCTATTAAACATACCCAAACTCACCACACCCAATTCCAGAAACTTCTGAGTATGGAGAGAGCTAATTGTATAACTGCCTACCAATAATGACCCAGTCCAACTCATTCCTACCCATCCCCCAATAGATCTTTTAAAGAGATACCTCCCTATTAGGCACATGGGTTACAGATGGATTTAGGAGCACTGATTCACCAAGGTAAATGGCAACTCCCTCCATCAGCCTTTGCCCCTACAGCCAATCACAAATCCATCTTGTTTTTGCTGCCACCACCTACCCTCGGAGTTTTCTGCCAAGGTGGTAAATGGTTAGACACCAATAAATCCTGCATGGAATCTCATCAGTAATGAGGAAATAGGCCACAGCAGGAACCAAATGGAAACACATGCCTCCATGATGAATTTGGGAAAAATAGTACTTGATTTCAATTCACAAGTTTAAATTAATGAAAAATCAGAGTCCAGTGTAGGCTGGGGTCTACCATTGAAGTCCTGTTGTCCATTTCTAAGTCTTCCCTATCATGAGGCAGCCCCTTTCAGCCTTTGTCTTAGTGAAAAAAAACCTAATTTGTCCCTAGTTTTTTTCCTACTCCTCATCTGGTCAATTAATCTGTAAAACAAGTCTCCCTTTTCTATATGAACACCCTTTGTCTCACAGCCAGTTCTGATTATCTCTCTCCCCCAGCCAGCACCTCCTACTTTGTGGGCAGTGCTGGAGTGATCCCAGTAGGACCTCTGGCAGAGTGGAAGCTGCAGCAGCTTTCTGCCTGATGACATTTTATCTTGGAAGCCCTGAGTCAATAAGTTGGTACAAATACAAAATGTGGTATGTGCTCTGGGATATTCCAGTTTCTCTATACATGGAAACATGTGTCCTAAAATCAATATAGGATTATGTGTGCAAGTCACTAGCACAGTCCAAATTGGAACCCAGGCCTTTTGGCCAACAAGTAGTGTCAGCACTGCGACTGAAATTATTACTTCTCCTAGCAACCTACAAGATTTATTGATTGAATTGCTTCCCCAAGTGGAGCCATTACAATTGGACATACATGAGTTGGTGGCAAGAACCAAGGAAGCCTTAATACCCATAACTCATTTTATCCAACAACAAATAGAAGCAGTAGAAAGTGTGCAAAGGGAGGTGGAAACACTTTGGTGGGCAATCCCAGAGGCTGTTACGCTACACCCAATAGTCTGAACACAGCTCTGGTCTATACTGGGGGGCAAAGTGGGAAACGATCTAAGTTATGCAACTTCAGCTACATTATTCATGTACTGTCTTAGATCTACTAGATCTTAGATCTAGTCTGTACCTAGATCTACTAACCGCGGCGTCTTCACTACTGCTGAGTCGACTGCTGCCACTCCCATCAACTCTGCCTGCGCCTCTTGCCGAGCTGGAGTACAGGAGTCGACGGGAGAGCGCTCAGGGATTGATTTATAGTGTCTACACATGACGCGATAATCGATCCCCGCTAGATTGATTGCTGCCCACAGATCCACCCGGTAGTGAAGACATACCCTTAGTGTAATACTAATGGGAATACAAGCCATAAGAATAATTGCACTAATTAAAGTGTGTTGCTAGATGCAACATCAAACCAAAAAACCCAAATTACAACACCTGGTTCAAAAAGGAATGGAACTAGCTATCAAACGCTAATATTTTAAAAAGCAAATGTTTTTACTTATATAGTTTGTAAGGGCTGTTGGACATCTGTATACTTGAATACTCTGAGGTATGTTAAACATTTTTATAGGACACATTTGGTTTAAGGTACAAACATACACATATGCACATTATTATATATGCATTTACATCTATGTATGCATACTGACTACTGATATTACCTATATATCATCATTTATCAAAAGTTGTATAGGAAATATATCTGGTATTTAACTAGTCAGAGAAATCAAGTAATTCCTCATATATACACACACACACACACACTAGGGTTGCCAAGCATCCGGTTTTCGACCTGAAAGCCTGGTTGAAAAGGGACCCTGGTGGCTCTGGTTGGCACCGCCGATTGGGTCATTAAAAGTCCAGTCGCCGGTGCAGCAGGGGCCTGGGGCTAAGGCAGGCTCTGTACCTAGCTCTGCATGGCTCCCGGAAGTGGCCACCAGGTCCCTGGGTGCAGGTGCAAGTGCAGGCAGGGAGGCTCCTTACGCTGCACACACCCCAAGTGCCAGCTAAGCAGCTCCCATTGGCCAGGAACTGCAACCAATGAGAGCTGCGGGGGTGGTGCCTGTGGGCGGGAGGGCAGCACACGGAGCCTCACTGGCCACCTATGCACCCAGGGGCCACAGGGACTTGGAGGCCGCTTCCTGGGAGCCATAGTAAGCGCTGCCGGGACCCTGCACCCCAACCCCCTGCCCCAGCCCGGAGTTCCCTCCCGGGCCCCACAATCCAATCCTGAGCCCCCTCCTGCACCCCAAATCCCTCATCCCTGGCCCACCTCAGAGCCCATACCCCCAGCCAGAGCCCTCACCCCAACCTCCTGCTCCAGCCTAGAACCCCCTCCTGCACCACACACCCTTCATCCCTGGCCCCAGAAGTGCTAGAAGGCACAGAGTACTCATTCAAACACATCCCAATATCAAGGGATACCAGAACATCCCAATATCAAGGATGGTACAAAAACATTCCCCAAAGATAACAGGAACACATTGACCCCTCCTAACAGATAATGTCAGGATGACAGTACGTAATACAGATGTTTTGATCAAACCAACATGTACAAGGTGATGGGTGATAACTAGCCACATCAGGGGGCAGTAACTAACTATGTCAGAGGAGCAGTACATAACTTGTTTGTATCGGGGTATAAAGATGTATCTCAGAGGGAGTGTCTTTGCCTAGCCTAGGGAGGAACGGAAAGTACCACCATTCACTGAGCTGGTCCATTGTTATGGGTATACATGTATTAGTAGTCCGGTAGAGACTGTGGGATACTAGTACTGTGCTTTGTTGATAATAAACCTGGACTGGTGCCTTCATACCTTGATGGATCTTGTGGTCATTGGGCGGTTCGCTCAAGGTCTGCTGTGCTGTCTGTTGGCGCAGAGCTGGGCAGCACATAGGGAGAACAAAAAGAACACACGCAGCTGACCATCTAACCACACATGGCTTTTAAAGTGTAACTGTGGGAGCATACCTTCTTTGTAAGGGGGATTTAACACCACTTTACAAGATGGCTTCCTGGAAACTGGTATCATATTAAGCCCTTCTTACTATACTAATATTGACTTTGAGCAATAAACCTTGCTCAGTATTTGCCCTTGAATACATTTCATAACACTAAAGTATGGTCAAGCAAATTTACTATGCAATTTATCAACATGTTGTGTCAGGCACCCAGAGGCCTTTGGGCCTTGGTATCTTGCATAATAAATATTTTTTGTTGTTACATAACTGATGTAGTATTAAAATACTCTCTGCCTGAATGTTTGATGCTTAGTAACTGGAACTTGCAATAGAAGAACACAAAAGCCTGAAAGGGATGCAGACTAAAATTAAACTGGAGATCTGCTACGGATTCTTTGCATGAAAGTCCTTGTAGTTCAACATCTAAATCTTAAAATCAATCCTTTCATTTGTGGAAGGGTAATGATACCAGAACTGAAGAAATATACCAGTATTACTTTACATAATACTAGCCAGGCAGAAAAGTTTTGCACAAGCTGAATCTTAGAAGTCAGCCAGCTTAGTAGGCCAGCACACAAGACATTACAGGGTAGCCTGGTCTGGAGAAGACAAAAGCATGACTTGGACAGGGCGTAACATAGCCAAAGTCTGGCATTATTTTACATGTGATAATTAGAAGTCTTAATTTCCTAATATACCATTCAGAGGACAATCTGAAGTCAGATATCTAATCTGTCTCTAAGGCTAAATGATTTAGGGAAATGCTCTCAAGGTATATAAAAAAAAAATCAGTGAAGGATGCTTAGTTATTCAGAAGGGGAATAGTTTTGGGGAGTGTGGATCAGACCTGGCTCAATCCAAGAATGTCTGATCAGACTTACCCAAGAGGAAAGAACAGAGACTGAGCACTGTACAACATTTGAGAAGACAGTCTCTATTGTTTTGTACCGACAAGTGCCAACAACAACTTTATAGCCATATTGCCAAGACTAGTCCTTCGTGTTTTAAATAATAAAGCTTAGGGTATGTCTACACTACGGGATTAATCCGAATTTAAGGAATTCGAATTTTGGAAACAGATTGTATAAAGTCGAATGTATGCGGCCACACTAAACACATTAATTTGGCGGTGTGCGTCGATGTACTGGGGCTAGCGTCGATTCCGGAGCGTTGCACTGTGGGTAGTTATCCCATAGCTATCCCATAGTTCCCGCAGTCTCCCCCACCCATTGGAATTCTGGGTAGAGATCCCAGTGCCTGATGGGGCAAAAAACATTGTCGCAGGTGGTTCTGGGTACATCCTCCCCCTCCCTCCATGAAAGCAATGGCAGACAACCGTTTTGCACCTTTTTTCCTGGGTGAACACTGCAGACTCCAGACCACGGCAAGCATGGAGCCCGCTCAGCTCAAGACAGCAGTCATGAACATTGTAAACACCTCACGCATTCTCGTGCAGTTTATGCTGAACCAGGACCAGAAAAACGAGACGAGGAGGAGGCGGCGACGGCAGCGCAGCGACAAGAATGATGAGGACATGGACATGGACACAGAATTCTCTCAAACCGCGGGTCCCGGTGCTTTGGAGATCATGTTGTTAATGGGGTAGGTTCTATCCGTGGAATGCCAATTCTGGGCCTGGGAAACAAGCACAGACTGGTGGGACCGCATAGTGTTGCAGGTGTGGGACGATTCCCAGTGGCTGCAAAACTTTCGCATGCGTAAGGGTACTTTCATGGAACTTTGTGACTTGCTATCCCCTGCCCTGAAGCGCCAGAATACCAAGATGAGAGCAGCCCTCACAGTTGAGAAGTGAGTGGCGATAGCCCTGTAGAAGCTTGCAACGCCAGACAGCTACCGGTCAGTCGGGAATCAATTTGGAGTGGGCAAATCTACTGTGCGGGCTGCTGTGATGCAAGTAGCCAAAGCAATCACTGAGGTGCTGCTATGAAAGGTAGTGACTCTGGGAAATGTGCAGGTCATAGTGGATGGCTTTGCTGCAATGGGATTCCCTAACTGTGGTGGGGCGATGGAGACACCAGATCACCAGGGTACCCAGTACATAAACCGCAAGGGGTACTTTTCAATGGTGCTTCAAGCACTGGTGGATCACAAGGGACGTTTCACCAACATCAACGTGGGCTGGCCGGGAAGAGTTCATAACGCTCACGTCTTCAGGAACACTACTCTGTTTAAACAGCTGCAGCAAGTGACTTAGTTCCCAAACCAGAAAATAACCGTTGGGGATGTTGAAATGCCAATAGTTATCCTTGGGGACCTAGCCTACCCCTTAATGCCATGGCTCATGAAGCCATACACAGGCAGCCTGGACAGGAGTCAGGAGCTGTTCAACTACAGGCTGAGCAAGTGCAGAATGTGCATTTGGACGTTTAAAAGGTCGCTGCCGATCGTTACTGACTCGGTCAGACCTCAGCCAAACCAATATTCCCATTGTTATTGCTGCTTGCTGTGTGTTCCACAATCTCTGTGAGAGTAAGGGGGAGACCTTTATGGCGGGGTGGGAGGCTGAGGCAAATCGCCTGACTGCTGATTATGCGCAGCCAGACACCAGGGCGATTAGAAGAGCACACCAGGAAGCGCTGCACATCAGAGAAGTTTTGAAAACCAGTTTCATGTGTGGCCAGGCTACAGTGTGAAATTTCTGTTTGTTTCTCCTTGATGAAAACCTGCCCCCTTTATTGACTCATTCTCTGTAAGTAATCCACCCTCCCCCTTCGATCACAGCTTGCTTTCAAAGGAAAAAAGTCACTATCGTTTAAAAATCGTGTATTCTTTATTAATTGATTATAAAAAGAGGGAGAGAACTGTGAAGGTAGCCTGGATGGGGTTTGGGAGGAGGATTGGAGGGAAGGAAAAGGCCACTAAAAAAAAGGTGAAATAATGACAGCCCTTTGCTTGGGCTAGCCACTGGTGTGGAATGGCAGGGTGCATGGAGCCTCCCCCCGCATTCTTACACATCTGGGTGAGGAGGCTATGGAACATGGGGAGGGTGGTTATACAGGGGCTGCAGCGGCAGTCTGTGATCCTGCTGCCATTCCTGAAGCTCCACCAGATGCCAGAGCATGTCTGTTTGCTCACGCAACAGCCCCAGCGTTGCATCCTGCCTCCTCTGATCTTCCTGCCGCCATCTCTCATCTCGAGCGTCTCTCCTCTCCTCACGTTCACTGGCATCTTTCCTATACTTTGAAACCGTGTCCTTCCACTCATTCAGATGAGCTCTTTCACTGCGGGTGGATTGCATGATTTCTGCAAACATCTCGTCTTGCGTCCTCTTTTTCCGACGCCTTATCTGAGATAGCCTTCGGGACGGAGGAGGGAGGCTTGAAAACTTTGCAGCTGCGGGAGGGAGGGAAAAAAGGAGAGAATTTTTTAAAAAAAGATACATTTTACAGAACAATGCTTATACTCTTTCATGGTGTACAACACTATTCACATTACATACCACATGTGATTTCTGTGCAAGGTCGCATTTTGCCTCTTAATATTGAGTGCCTGTGGCTTTGCTGCTAGAGATCAGACGCAGGTCCGGGCAGCAGAATTCGGCTTGCATGCGGCCATGGTAAGCCATTGTCTTTCGGCTTCTGCGCCCTCCTTTCCCACATACCAAGCAAAGCCCGTTGAGCGTTGCGGTTTTCCTGTTAACCTGCAACAGCAGAAAACAAACTAACCCCCCCCCATCCAATTCTCTGGATGATCGCTTTATCCCTCCCCCCACCGCATGGCTGGTATCAGGGAAGATCCCTGCAGGAACCAAACTAACACCCTGCTAGCCAAATGCGAAAAGCTCAGGGCCAATTCCCCCTCTCCCCCGCCCCCAGCGCTTGGCTAACTGCAGGGAAGGATTTCTTTTCAGCCACAGGCAAACAGCCCAGTAGGAATGGCCACCTCTGTCCCCTTAATTAAATTCCCATATTTCAACCAGGTTACCATGAGCGATATCACTCTCCTGAGGATTACACAGCGAGATAAAGAACAGATGTTGCTTGAATGCCAGCAAACACCAGGATCATACGCTGCCAGGCTTTATCATGCAATGATACCAGATTACTTGCTACTAGCATGGCATGGTCAAGTGTCCTACCATGGAGGACGGAATAAGGCTGCACTGCCCAGAAACCTTGTGGAAAGGCTTTTGGAGTACCTCCAGGAGAGCTTCATGGAGATGTCCCTGGAGGATTTTCACTCCATCCCCAGACATGTTAACAGACTTTTCCAGTAGCTGTACTGGCCGCGAATGCATCCCAAGTCCTCAGGGCAAAGTAATCATTAAAAAAACGCTTGCTTTTAAAACAAGTTTTATATTTTAAAAGGTAAACTCACCTGAGGTCCCTTCCATGGGGTCATGGTCTTGGATACTGGCTTGGGAGGGTACTTCAGTCAGGCTGAGAAATAGATCCTGGCTGTTGGGGAGAACAGAGTGCTGTGTGCTCTCTGCAAGCTCCTCCTCCTCCTCCTCTTCCCTGTCCGCAGAATCCTCAGGTGTGGCTGATGAGATTACCCCCACCTCAGAATCCACGGTCAGAGGTGGGGTACTGGTGGTGGCCCCCCCTAGAATTGCATGCAGCTCGGCGTAGAAGCGCATGTCTGCGGCTCTGACCCGGAGCAACCATTTGCCTCCTTTGTTTTTTGATAGGCTTGTCAGAGCTCCTTGACTTTCACACGGCACTGATCTGAGTCCCTATTGTGGCCTCTCTCCATCATGCCCTTGGAGATTTTTTCAAAAGTTTTGGCATTTCGTCTTTTCGAACGAAGTTTTGAGAGCACTGAATCCTTTCCCCATATAGCGATCAGATCCAGTACCTCCCGTACGGTCCATGCTGGTGCTCTTTTTCGATTATCAGCCTGCATGGTTACCTGTGCTTCTGAGCTCTCTGTGGTCACCTGTGCTGGGCAAACAGGAAATAAAATTCAAATGTTGGCGCGGCTTTTCCTGTCTACCTGGCCAGTGCATCCGAGTTCAGATTGCTGTCCAGAGTGGTCACAATGGTGCACTGTGGGATAGCTCCAGGAGGTCAATACCATCGAATTGCGGCCACATTAACCCTAATTTGAAATGGCAATATCGATTTTGGCGCTACTCCACTCGTCAGGGAGGAGTACAGAAATAGATTTTAAGAGCCCTTTATTTCGAAATAAATGGCTTCGTTGTGTGGACGAGTGCAGGGTTAATTCGATTTAACGCTGCTAAATTCGAACTAAACTCATAGTGTAGACCAGGCTTTAGTCCTAATGAAGGTAACAGCCTGACCCTATTTGAGTTTGGGTGCAATTAGCATTTTAAGTCTGTTAACAGCAAATGTCAAAAATGGATGTGATGTGGTAAGAAGCAGATGGTTAAAAATGGTAAATTTTGTGAACATAGAAGACTGGGTTATTTTCTGGTATTGTTGTTCCTTTCTGTTTACACTTGTAGAGGGACATAGCGGCAAGGTAATAATTTGCACTTGCAGTTGGGGGCTTCACTGAATCTGAATGTTTCCTTGCATTAACTAATCTTTAAAAATAAAGCATACTGTGTTTAAGAGTTGATCTTGAACTTCAACTCAAGGGATTTATCTATTTGTGTGTATGTCTGTGTATGTATAGATATAAATAAAAATAATACACACACTTCCTAAATTATACAGAGAGCCTGAAAGTTGAATGGTGCAGCATATTCTAAATGCATTGTAAATTATTACCCATTGGCGGAGTTATCTTGAACTCAGTATCGACAACTCATGATTTTATCATGTGTCACAATATCTGGTGTTCTTCTTAAAGTCCCAGCTACTGGAGTCACTTGATTATGTGAGACAGTCAGCTTTCTTTTTTTTTTTAAATATAAACAGGAAGTTTCCAGCCCTCATGGTTATAGAGAAAAGTTTGAAAACATGAACCCTGAAGGTTCAAAAATCTACAGCAAGCTAAAAACCCCAAATATATATTTTTAAATTTCATTTTTTTAAGAATCTCCTGATTTGGGGGGGGGAGAAGGACTAATTCATGACTTTTGAGCTCCAGGGGTGCCAATACTGTGTACATTAGGAAAACATGGCAATAAAATAAAAATATGTTAAGGTTGCAAAGTTGAGCATTCAAAAGTTAGGCATTGTCTATACTAGACAAGGCTTGCCGTTATAGCTATATCAGCTATTCCTCTGAGAGGAGATGCAGCTTATATCAGCAAAAGAACGCTTTTCCCCTACACTTCTAACTGACATAACTATGCCAGCAAAACTTATAAGTGTGATCAGGCCTTAGAAAATGTCAGATACAAGGTTGCTTATGCAACCTTAATTCAGCCCCCTTGTGTGTATGCATTATGATCGTCTTCCATTACATGATCACATACTATCTTTTCCACACAATTCCTGCCTCATTCAGTGTATGGGTAGTTATTCAATAATTCTTTTTATCTTCCACACTCTGTGTGGTACCAGAACTTATTCAATGCAAACTATTCTGGTGCTGCTCTGAAGAGAGCATTATTAATTTCCTCAGAGGTGTTTCTACAGAGCTCTCACCCTAGTACTAAGAGCGTCAAACATTAATGACTTTATTTCCACAACACTCATGTGAGGTGGAGTGCTATTATTATCCACCATTTACATGTGGCAAGGTCAGAGAGATTAAGCTCAAAAGTCTCCACTAATTTAGGATGCCCAATCTGAAGCCTAATTTTTCAGTGTACTTAGCATATTTATATCACTTTGCATGTTTAAAGCACAGCTCCCATTGACTGCAGCTATGAACACTCAGTGTTCCTGGGAAGAAAAAAAAAAACAAGCTCCAGGTGACTTAAGTCATGCACCAGAAAATAAAGAACATACAAGTAGTGGCTAACTGTGGAAAGTTTGATTTAAGCACCTTGACGAGCATCACAGAGGAACACTGTGGCAGAGGCTGGGAGAGAATCCAATTCTTCAGGACAGCATTCAACTGCCTAAGTCATGAGACCATCCTTTTCCTGTCTACAGTCCTTTGCCTCATTTACCACACACCTTCTGCAACAAATGAAGTAGGGTTCTTACTGACAAGAGTCTCACACCACAATCCTGATTCATTCCCAGAGCATGGTGCTTCCTTTGCACTGAAAGAGGCAGGGGTCCTGCGGAAAAAAAATAGAACATGGTCATGTAATTAAGGACTGTATCATAATACAGAAGCACAAGGGGGACTAATTAAGGTTCCCTGTATGACCTTAATTCTGGCATTTCCTAACTCTGAGTGCTTGCTTTTGCAACCTTAATTTTTTTTAAATCTACCCTAAAATAACAAGGACCATAATTCCCTAATTGTTTTTAAAACCCCTGGAAAACAGGCATTCCATTTTGGAACCATACTGACTCCCAATTTGGGTCATCAGCAGAACTGGGACCTTCAGATCCACAGCAAAGTCCTCTATCACTTGTAAAGAGTAGCAGTAGTAGGTTTAAAGTTTAGTAGATTTGCTATGTGGACTAGTCACAAGACAGGGGATCAGAAACACCCTTTGCTAGTGGGTTTCATTGCTCTGCTGTTGGCAAATAGCTATGTAGAGACTGAGGACTCCTGGTTTAATTCCATGTACTGTAGAGGAGAATGTTCTGTCATCTGCCACCTCAGTGGTGGCAGACGATAGAGTAAGGAGCAATGGTCTCAAGTTGCAGTGGGATAGATCTATGTTGGATATTAGAAAAAGCAATTTCACTAGGAGGGTGGTGAAGCACTGGAATGGGTTACCTAGAAAGATGGTGAAATCTCCATCCTTAGAGGTTTTTAAGGCCCAGCTTGACAAAGCCCTGGCTGGGATGATTTAGTTGGGGTTGGTCCTGCTTTGAGCAGGGGGTTGGACTAGATGACTGTAATGGCACAGACTCACCACCACTGGCACCTCCTGCTGGTTGCTCCAGGAGTTAGCACATCAGATGTGGAGCACCCTCTGCATATTGTCAGCTCTGCTGTGTTGTCTCCACCACCGGGACACGTCACTCTGTGGACCGCAGCATCTCCTTCAGGACACTGCCCTCCAGCAGTGCCCTCTATTCCATTCTGCCCCCCTTCTGGGGGTATATATCAGCAGTCCTAGTCCCCACCTGCCTTCGTGGCCACCTGACACCCCAAAGTCTTACCTCAGGGACAAGGTGCAGTCCATGGGCCACAGTCCCTGAAGGCAAGATGCAGTGCAGGGGTGGGGTGGGGAGGGAGAAGAAGGGAGACCCAGCTCCACCCACTACTCTGGGCCCCAGCCCAGGGACCCTTGAGCAGCAGCTGCTTGCTACCTTCCTCCACTCCCCATCACCACCTGCTTTCCCTAGGCCACTTCCCCATAGCCCTAGCACCCACTCAGCCCTTGTTTCAAGGCCTGCAATCTGGCAGAGTCAGCCAGAGTGCACACTGCTCTGTCCAGGATCCTCCTTCCTTACTGGTCAGGAAGAGACTGCTCTCATTAGTCTGCTACAGCCTTTATATAGGGCTCAGCCTGGTCCTGATTGGCTGCCTCTTTCTTGGCCCTGATTGGTTCTCCACAGACCCTTGTTAATTGGCTGCTGGTCTGCGCAGCCTCTCTGGCCTGTTCCAGCCCTTTATCTCATACTGTTTCCCGCACAATAGTCTCTGTCACTCACACACTCTAGGGGCACCCACCTTTACCCAATCCGTAGGGCTCAAGGCGTAACCCTGTTAATTTAGGTACCCACCCTTTCCCTTCCATGGGCTCGGGGCATAACCTTCTGCGGGTTTGCAGGATCTTTTACCAGTGAAAGAGCCTTACACAGTAATATCGTTATCCTCTATTTATTAACAATCGCCAGAAAAACAGAATGCACACACTACACATACAGTACTCACCACTCCCAATAAGACAGATGAACTTTCCTTGATGGCCAGTCAGGATCAGGTCCATCTTGGGGGACTCCAGTTTCTGCACAGTATTATTAGCAGAGTGTTGAGGTCTGGCAGCTCTAATCTTGGGTCTGTGTCCTGGAGTTGGTTCCCAAAAAACTTTTTTTTGGACCCCAGTTTATATAGTGAAACTTGAGGCCTGCTTAGCTGTACCTTAACCAAACATTATACACCTCTACCCCAATATAACGCTGTCCTCGGGAGCCAAAAAATCTTACCGCATTATAGGTGAAACTGCGTTATATCGAACTTGCGTTGATCCGCCGGAGTGCGCAGCCCCACCCCCCTGGTACGCTGCTTTACCACGTTATATCTGAATTCGTGTTATATCGGGTCACATTATATCAAGGTAGAGGTGTACTAAAATTTTACTAACCAATGCTAACACAGTGTAACAAAATTCTCTAACCAATCCTACCCCTTACGGAACTTTTTCCGTAAACTCGGATTTGTGTACCTCGGGTTTACGTAACTCGGGGAGCGTCTGTAGTGATTCTGGGAGACCTAGCTCTTGCTCCCCTGGTTTATGAAGCCATGCACTGGCCACCTTAACAGAACCAAGGAAAGATTCAACTACTGGCTCAGCAGGTGCAGAATGTCTGTTGAATGTGCTTTTGGTACACTGAAGGTATGCTGGCAGTGTTTACACACAAAAATATCGCAATGGTTATAGCTGCCTGATGTGTCCTCTGTAATATCTGTGAGGCGAAGGGTGAAAAGCTGCAGCCAGGGTGGAAGGCGGCTGTCTGCTGACTTTCAATAGCCAGACACAAGGGCTCAATGTAGGGCTGTGCAGCTGAAGGAGCTTTTGAAAGAGCACTTTAGCGGTCAGCTACAGTAGTGTTCTGTGCTGGACTGTTCTTTGGGCCTGGAGCTTTGGGTGCTGGAGGAAACTGTGTAGTGCTTGCTGTACATTTACAAGTCCTGTGTGATTTGAGTACTGCTATGCATTCTGAAATGTGTGTGTGAATTACTAAAGATAATGTTATTCTCCATAAACAGAAGTTTGAGTGGCAAAAATAATGCAGAAAAATAATGTGCAAAAAACAACAAGCAATGCAATACAAACTTTAAACATACATGAACAGAATGGGACTTGTGAAATTGGAAAGACAGCAAACATGTCTATCAATTTCAGTGCACAAATATAGTTTTTTATGGCTATACACTCACTGACCGAGGTTCTCACAGGTCAGTGTAAGTGAAGCTGTGGTTGTCCTTGTTGTCCCTGGCATGGAGTGGTTGGGGTAAGGATGTGGCCTGGGATACCACATGGAATTTTGGGGGATGGGGAGACAGTGTAGGGAGCTTGTAGCATGGAGTTCTCCAAAGACTGCAAAAGGTGGTGAATCTGGGATTTTTGGACAGGAAAGTCAACCAAGGTCTGTGACATTTAGGTTTGTTGCCTGAGAAGACCCATTACGTCCTGGTGCATCTTCCTCTTCTTTTCCTGCTGGGATTCCTGGGCCTTTCTCCTGCCCACTTTTTTCTTCTCTTTGCTATCTCCCATATTGGCCCTCCAGGTCCTTTATTCACAGTCTGATGCAGCACTGGCTTACATGATCTCACTGAACATGTCCTCTATAGTTCTCTTCTTTCTCCTCCTCATCAGGCTCTAGGTGTGGATGGGGCACCCCTCAAGGCTGCAACGGCAGCAGCTGCTGATAAAAAGCAGATATATTATTGATTTACAGTCACAAAGAGAAAGATACGTTTTAAAACTCCCTTCTCTTATTCCCTTAAAACCTTGTAATAAGACATACTTATTGACACTTCAGCTTTGGAATACTTTAGCACAGCACCTATCTCCAGCCCTAGCCCTGGTGAGTATGGCCTGGGTAAGGGGAAGGAATTTCAGTTGCATGAAACAATAAAATTTCGGTCCATATTCTATAAGTAGTGGGCAATGGCACTGAATATTAGCACTATTTTCCACACGGGGTTATGACTGTAGCTGATATCTCATTCCTGAGGGTAATAACGGCACAGAGAGTTCAGCTGCTGGTGGTGTCATGAAGCTGCCTCGGCACAAATGCCACTAATCTATTTACTGCAATAGTTGCAGCCGAACTCATTGCAGAGTGGCGTGAGAAACTGTCCTACTGCGGAGGAAGAAATAAGGCACCCATTCCTAGAATGTTCTGTGAGAGGATTGCAGCATATCTCCACAAACGTTTTATAGAGGATAAAAGGGGCATCTTATGTCCATAAACAAACCGTTCTGCATGCCTTCCTCCTCTGCTTAACCCAACAGAGAAATGAAAAGTACATGCCAGCTCTGCTTCTCCTTGTCTGAGTAAAATAATGAAAAGTCTAAACCAGTGTCTTGACACAGAGCCAGGCACCATTCTTGAATTTGAGCACTGTAAGGAAAAATGTGTGCACACACTTAGTTGAGGTCCCTTTACCTTCATCGGGTTCATCTGTGCTTGGATGGTGCGACTGGCTAGAGAATGGTGGAGTCTCAATAGGTCCTGGCTTGGGAAATGGCTGGAGCTGCTTGTTACATGTCCGCCCGTTCCTCTTTGCTGTTCACAGCATGGGTCTCTATCTTAGCTCCTCCGTGGTATCCATGGTGGGTCTGAGGGGTCGCCACCAAGTATAGCATGCAGCTTGTTGTTAAAGTGGCAGCTTTGCAGCTCAGCACCAGATCAATTGTTGGCTTCCCTGATCTTATGGGATTCCTGGCACAGTTACTATGATTCCACGTGGCACCGCTATCGATCCCTGTCATTCCCCTTCACCTGTACTTCCTGTGCAATTTTTTCATAGCCGTCCCTGTGTCTATAAATGGTCTGTATATGTGTTTGTGCTACTTCTCTGCATAGGCTTAGGAGATCCAGTACCTCCTGTCTACTTCAGGTAAAAATGTGACTTATGTGTGACATCAGCATGGTTGGTTGGGCAGCTGCACACAACAAGGGAGCGCTGGTAGGTGTGCAATAAGGAAAAGGCATTTAAAAATACATGTAGGGGGATGGTGACTTTCAGTCTCTGTGACTTCTGTGCAGTGGAATTTAAAGTTGTGAGCAGAGCCGGGGGTGGCTCTATGTATTCTGCCGCCCCAAGTACGGCAGTCAGGCAGCCTTCGGCGGCATGCCTGTGGGAGGTCTGCCGGTCCCGTGCCTTCGGCGTACCCGCCGCCAAATTGCCGCTGAAACCGCGGGATCAGCGGACCTCCCTCAGGCATGCTGCCGAAGGCAGCCTGACTGCCGCCCTCACGGTGACCAGCAGGCCGCCCCCCGCAGCTCGCCGCCCCAGGCACACGCTTGGTGTGCTGGTGCCTGGAGCCACCCCTGGCAGAGCAGACACTATTGCAAGGAATGAGACATAGTGGACCAGCTACTGGATGGCTGTTAGGTTGACAGACCATGCAGTCTATCCTCGTTCTGCAGTGACCTCAATAGGTTGACCATGGTTCTATGCTGTCCAAGGAGGGTTTTTTACTGCAGTGCCATAGTGGGATGCTTACACCGCCGGAGACAAATTTGAGCATAGACGTGCACACCCAGGTTGATGCAAGGCAGCTTCCATCACCCTAACTCTGTGGCATAGCCCAGGCCTGGCACAAGTCTTCACGGGCCAGCTGAGCCATGTTCTCAGGCTTTTCTGTGCGACTGCCAGGGTTAGAAATGCACTTTTTGAAAAGATGGAAGTGGAGCGTCTCCTCAGCAAGCTCCAAGCGCTGGGCCTGGGCCCTGCAAACCCAGCGGCTGACACGAAGACAACGGCAGGAATCTGCAATGCCACATGTTTGTATTATTTTTTTTAATTGCTTTTATCTCTCCAGCCGCTGGGTGAAAGCGGCAAAGCCCAAGGGACTAGCCCCACAAGCCAAGGGGCGGCCCTGCTCGCCAGGGAGCCCCGCCACCTCGCCCCACACTGAGCCGCTCAGGGCTTCTTCGCGCCTGCTCTGCTGTCCCCCGCCCCCATCCCCGTTGTCTCCCGCTCCTGTCAGACGGACCCAGCGCCCTCGCCCCGCTGGGCGGCTCCCGCCCCAAGGCTGGGAGCCGGGAGGGGAGCGAGGGGCCCGGACAGCGGGGGCACCGCCGGAGCCGCGGAAGCTCCTGGGCAGGCGCTGCGGTTCAGACCTCCGCCGCCAGATGGCGCTATCGCCGGCCGCTGCCGTTCGGTGCGGGGCCGGCTGCCGTCTCGCTGCTGCTGGCCGGGGCGGGTGGCTGCTCGGGCGCGGCCATGGCGGCGGGCGGGGAGCGGAGCAGCACGCGGGACAGGCTGCTGGCGGCGCTGGAGGATCTGGAGCTGCTGGCCAGGTACCCGCGCGCCCCCGCCAGCCCCGGGCCGGCCGGACTCGTTACGGCCTGACTCGCGCCGCCGCCGCGTGGAGGAGCCGGTGGTTCCGGGTGGGGCAGCGCCGGGAGGCCCCTGTGCAGATGGAGGTGGGGGGTGCCCCGGGGATTGGGGGAGTCCCTGTCCGCCGGGCCGCACGTGCCCCAGGGATGGGGGCCCTGTCCCGAGGACTGGGGGCCCTGCCCCACAGAGCCAGCAATCCAACTAGATTAGCCAGAGAAAGGGTGGGGGTCACTGAAATCCCTTTCCCCGGACATCGTCTTGAAATGTTGTTTCTTTATCTCCTTCCTGTGTGTAAAACTAACGTGCAGAATTCTGTGTCAGGTCTACATAGACTCAGGTCAGTGTCCCATGAGCGTCTGTAGGAAAACAAGCGTTAAAGCGTGACTGGGGCGGGGGGGGAGGAAGGATTGTAATAAAGACGTGTTATTACCCGAATTGCTAGTAAGGTAGATAGTTAAAAATGAAAAGTTTAAACGTGTGTTGCTCATATAATACCCCAAAGTATGTTAGACACTTTACAGACATCTAAGACATTTCTTTGATTTGTAGCGCTTACAATATATAGACAACATGTAGACTAAGGACTGAGAGGAAGGGATGGAACAAACTTTTTTAAAATTTTGTCTATTTTATTGATCCTTGTCCAAAGCCTTTTTGTTTGTTTTAGTGTTCACAATACAACTGTGCCTTATTTTCTGTATTGCCTTTCTGTGGCTTCTCTATTCGTTGGGGTAGTGTGCATTAATTGGTCTGTGTAGACCCTGCTGGGGTGTGCACTAAAGTTTCCCTAGTGTACTTAATGAAGTACAATTTGAAACTAACCCTCAGCAACTCTTTCCTCCATTAACTCACGCATATACTTTTGGTGTTCTTTATTTTTTTTCTATCCACATCTCTCTTCCATGCCACAGAAATTTTTCCCACTTCTTGAGACATTAATTATTAATTGAAAGTTTGCTGATGCCAAAAGGTTGCAAGTAGTGTCCTTTGATTTAGTCTCTTTCCTTCCAGAGAAGCAGGGGCTTTCTATAAATTGCCTCCTCAAAGTAAGTTGGTAACCTAATGTATTTTCCTATTTATGTGGATGGTTTAATCTTTGTATTTTTCTCTGTTGCTAGGAGTATGAGAATACACCAGTCAGTTTCACTTTTGTTTTTAGTCAGTTTCTTTTTCAGGTTATAATGTTCTACCACAATATCTGGGTTGCAAGTGTTACAGGGAATGTCCTTGTATAAAACTATGTTTTCCGTTTTGTATTTAATTATTTATTTTGACCTCAGGTTCTATAAATGCTTGCTTTTACAAACCTAAATTTTGGGCAAAATTTGACCTGAGATAATTGCTAAATTATTCTGAAACAAACATCTCAAGCGGAAGATACTTTTTTTTTTAATCAAGACAAACCATTCTGAACTTGTTCACTTCCTGCATAAATTTATTTGAAGTAACAAGGCCTCCATACTGCAATCTGTGATCTGTCTGAGCACATCCTAGCAGCCATGTGAAACCCATGCTGTCAGCTGCACACTTTATGGGAATAAGGGTCTGCCAACATGGATCAGATTGTAGGATCACAGTCTACATGAAACTATTATACAGAAATTGCCAGTCTGCTTAATTTTAACTATTGCCTCATTCCCTTCATGAAAAGGTTACACTAAACATTTAAAAATTGTTCCTACCAAGGTCAGATAATGATTAGGTTCTGTAAAGATGTAATTACAGAGTAATTATTCACACTCTTTTAAAAATGTAAACCAAATTTAAGTTGCTTTTAAAAAAAAATACTATCCAAATTATGATTAATCTTGTTTATCACTAGGGCAAAATGGTTCTTGAAAACAATACAAAGACAGAATCTGAATAGAGCTAATATTTATCTGTTGGGAACTGTGTGGAAATTAAAATTCAGGTTGATGACAAATAGGCAAAGTGGAGTTTTAAATCACCTAGTGATTGATAGAATAAATGTGAAATGCTCATGTGCAAGGTAACTGCTTTAGTCTGATCTCTGGTTCATATGCATTGATGCAAATACTACACATTACTGCCTTCTTGACCTTTGTTTTCCCATAGATCCATATAGAAAGACTGTCAGTTCTGTGGTTAAACTCTTTGAATGAATGTTGTCACTTTCACTTAACATAAAGAAACATGCAAGATGGAGAACTGGCAACATTACATTTCCAGTCAAAATTTGTATATCCCATCCTCCCAACCCCTCGGTCGCAGCCCGGAGCACCCTCCTGCACCCCAAACCCCTCAGTCCCACTGAGCCCACACCCCCAGCCTGAGCTCTCACCCCCCCACACACCCCAACCCTCTGCCCCAGCCCTGATCCCCCTCCTGCCCTCTGAACCCCTTGGTCTCAGCCCAGAGCACCCTCCTGCACCCAAAACCCCTCATCCCCAGCCCCACCCCAGAGCCCGCACCGCTAGCCAGAGCCCTCAACCCCCCCCATGTCCCTGCCCCAGCCCTGATCCCCCTCCAAACCCCTCAGTCCAGTCCGGGGCACCCTCCTACACCCCAAACACCTCAGCCCCACTCTAGAGCCTGCACCCCCAGGCGGAGTCCCCCCTATTTTCCCCCAACCCCCTGCCCCAATCTGGAGCCCCCTCTCACACCCTGAATTCCTCATTTCTGGCTCCATCCCAGAGCCTTCACCCCCCTCCCTCACTCCAACCCCCAATTTTGTGAGCATTCATGGCCCACCATACAATTTCTATACCCAGATGTGGTCCTCAGAAAGTTTGCCCACCCATCTGCTAGAAAGATCCTTACTGTGATGTGGGGGTTCGGTAGCCCCCATTGTGTACATACCCTCTCTGAGAGAGTTGATTCTTCTTGATGGGCCATCAACACATCAGGCTGGCCTCATGCAAATCTGTCTTGTCAATGCTAATTCCTTTTTTGTTGTCACTGAAAGGCTAGCTGTGAGAGTTTTCAGTTTACCACATACTTCAGTAACAAGCATATAGCAAAAAGAACAGGAGTACTTGTGGCACCTTAGAGACTAACAAATTTATTAGAGCATAAGCTTTCGTGGACTACAGCCCACTTCTTCGGATGCATATAGAGTGGAATAAATATTGAGGATATATATATACACATACAGAGAGCATGAACGGGTGGGAGTTGTCTTACCAACTCTGAGAGGCCAGTTAAGTAAGAGAAAAAAAACTTTTGAAGTGATAATCAAGATAGCCCAGTACAGACAGTTTGATAAGAAGTGTGAGAATACTTACAAGGGGAGATAGATTCAATGTTTGTAATGGCTCAGCCATTCCCAGTCCTTATTCAATCCTGAGTTGATTGTGTCTAGTTTGCCTATCAATTCCAGCTCAGCAGTCTCTCGTTGGAGTCTGTTTTTGAAGTTTTTCTGTTGTAAGATAACCACCCGCAGGTCTGACATTCAATGGCCAGACAGGTTAAAGTGTTCTCCCACTGGTTTTTGAGTATTATGATTCCTGATGTCAGATTTGTGTCCATTAATTCTTTTGCGTAGAAACTGTCCGGTTTGGCCAATGTACATGGCAGAGGGGCATTGCTGGCACATGGTGACATATATCACATTGGTAGATGTGCAGGTGAACGAGCCCCTGATGGTATGGCTGATGTGATTAGGTCCTATGATGGTGTCACTTGAATAGATATGTGGACAGAGTTGGCATCGGGCTTTGTTACAAGGATAGGTTCCTGGGTCAGTGGTTTTGTTGAACACCTCTTATGCTCTAATAAATTTGTTAGTCTCTAAGGTGCCACAAGTACTCCTGTTCTTTTTGTGGATACAGACTAACACGGCTGCTACTCTGAAACCAAGCATATAGCAGTACTTCATAACTTCACATACAGTGATAGAACATACAATTCAACAGGTTATTAATGTTCAGTAGATCAAGACTTTTTAAATGATACCTCACAAAGCCATGCATTGTACAAAACATACTATAATCTAATTGAGGGGTCACTTAGTTCACTGCTAACATTAACTGTGTGGAAGTTATTTACATCTGAATTGAGCTGCACCCCACTTCTCAGTGATCTGCTGAAGAACTGACTTAGGCTGTGTGTACATTGCTACTTTCAGCACTAATACTTTAGTTGTTCAGGAGTGTGAAAAAACACCCCCGAGTGACAAAAGTTTTAGCACTGAAAAGCGCCTGTATAGACCGCGCTTTATTCGGCAATAAAGCTACCACTACTTGTTTGGGGTGTATTATTTTTTTAATACCGTGAGAGTTCTCCCCCAGTGATAAAGCGTGTCTACACTGCCCACATTGCAGCGTTGCCGCCCTGTAACATGGGCAATGTAGACATACCCTTAGCGTAACTGACAAGGGTTCGCTAAACCCGGTCTCTGAAAGCCCAAGAAGTATTACCAAATGGTTTTGAAATAAATGTGTATCTTAACATGAACTTGTTAGCTGAAGAGCCCCCATTACTTTCGGAAGGACTGATATTATCTGTCACTATTAGTTTAGAACTAGTTGTACTAGAAATACTGCCCCAGTCTAAAATTTCTTCTCAGTTTAAGCTTGTTCACTGCTAACAATAGTACGGAGTCTATTTAATTCTTTCTCTTCCACGGTTGTTCTTTAAGATGACTAATTTGAAAATTTTGGAGCCTGGTTGCTGTTTGTTCATCTCTTCTCTGAAGAAAGCTGAGATATTAGCCCATGCCTTGTTTTCCCCCTGGTCCTTCCATAGGTCTGTTGTAATGACCTTTTTGGCTAAGAAATAGTACTGTCCTGCCTCTGTAATGGTGAATAGTTTTGAATGGATCTTAATCTTTGAATAGGTACTCTCTTGCTTACTCTCCTCAGTTGGTAATTTATAGTTCTATTCCTATGGGATTGTACAGATGTAATTCTTTCTTGCACTTCCCTATTTTGTGTAAAATTAAGGGTAGTGCTAGTGCAAGAATCATTGTATATGGTATTTTCTGGTCTTATTACTCCCCTTGCTTCTCTGTTTCTGAGCCTGCCACCACTTGTCAATATAGTTTATTGCTCATATCTCTTGAGGTCCTGCTTCTGGTTTCTCTGGACACTGGACTGTCTCTGGCCTTTGTCTGTGTCCTGCAGGATTTCTGTTAGTACCCAAACTTGATATGCCTGCATATGCTTCATAAGGAGCTTCAGGTGTTGTGTATTGTGTTAATTTCAAGTCTAAATGTAAAATTTTTAGCATCTGGATTTATCTGACTTTCATCATTCTTTATACAGTTCTTGCTTGGCCCAATGAAGGTAACATTTCATATGTGATGACAAGTATTTATCCATGCAAATGTAGAATTCACTTAAGCTTTCCTCTAGAGGCTCAGAATCTTTAAAATATCTCTCCCATTTTCTCCGTTCAGCAGGTTTTGTTAGTAACAGTTAGAAACTGCTCCATTTAGAAACTCCTGCAACTAAATCTCCTCTGTCCTTTTTCAAGGAACACCAAGAATGTTTGTTTCTCCTTAATATGTTGTCATCATCACTGAGCTTGGTAACAAATTGGTAATAGGATTCTTCTCTCTTGAGACACTCCTGTGCTATGATTTTGGGTACCCTGGTGTTCTTTATTTTTCCTTCTATTAACTTTTTTTTTTTTAGTGAATTCATATGTGCCTCTTAATGTACTTTCTGAAAGTCTTCCATCTCTCCAAGTAGCATAGTAAATCAGATTAGGACACTTCTCTGCCAACTAGGAACAGATGGAGTCCTTACAAATAAGGATTCATCTTCCATTTAGTGAGACATGGACTTATAACATCTCCTGTCAATATGCCATCCAACTAGTTACTCAGCGTGTCTGAGTCCATCCTACCTACCTTTTATGTACCACTATTGATCTGCTGCAGTCTGGGGGGCTGAAGCATAAAATATGTTTGTTCTTTTAACCATTCAGAGCTACTAGTTCTTTGAATGTATCCTTTATTTTTATAAATAAGCTGATTTCTAATTTTTTAATTCAATTCAAATAATCAAGAGAGTCAGTCTCTAGAGTCATTTTTTTTTACTGGAAATGTAATGTTACCAGTTCTTCATCTTGTACATTTCTTTTTGTTAAGTAAAGGTAACAACATCGTTCAAGGGATTTATTCACAGAATAGACTGACAAACTTTCTACATGGATCTGTGAGAAGATGAGGGTCATTTTTTTGTTCAGTTTATTTAACTTTTTGGTTTTGGTACAGTTTGTTTAAGAACAACGTTATTGCCAAGTTCTGTGTTGACTTACCCTATGCAAATCCATTGGAGGTAGGATGTATAAATAGTATAGAATTTGGCCTCCTTTCAAGGTTACCCCAAAGCTTTTAAAAGGTTCCATCAACACACTTGTGTAAATTCATTGAAGGAAATGGAATTGCACAGATTTGACTGACAGAACCTGGGTTCCTTTCTTCTCACTCTCAGTTTGACCCTGAATTTAGGTTGATTGTGTAGAATTGGTAGTCTTAGTTGCAGACTGAGCACATTTGATATGAAAATAGAGAGCCAGTAAACATGGACTTCACCTGAAATACAAACATTGTTAAACATGCTGCTGATTATTTTACCAGAAACATCCAGCTGCCATCCAACTTTAAAGTTGCTGAATTTGTTGTTTTTTCTGATTTTTCTCTTTAAAAAGATGTACCATAGGAATGAATGCAAATTTTGAATTTGCAGATAGTATTTTGTTTATATATAGATAGATATAGATACACACTCACACACACACTGCTATTCTTTATTAAAAAAAAATCAAGGTAAAATTGTTCATGTGGCTGCCTGGTTAAAAGGGCTGAACTCCTATGACTTGCATGATTTGTATTGGGTTTCTATGAAACTTGGAACAGCAGCAGTGAAGGAAGAGAAGTTAAATGGTCATTTTTGTCTTGCAGCAAAGTCTGGTATTGAAATATTAGATGAGAGCCAAAATGAACCGAAAACAAAACAAAAAATCCCTCCATGTGAAAGCGCCACAGATCAGTAATGGAAGAGCTGATTTGGTTGGAAAGGGGTCTGTCTGGATTGGGAGACTTAGGCCTTGTCTACACTGGCAAGTTTCTGCGCAGTAAAGCAGCTTTCTGTGCTGTAACCCCCGATGTGTGCACACTGCCAAGCCACATACTGCACATAAACTGTGCAGTTGAAGCGCTGTAAAAAAACCACCCCGATGAGAGGCGTACAGCTTTCTGTGCTGGGGCTACAGCGCCGCAGTGCCAGTGTAGACACCGTGGTCGATTACAGTGCTGCAGTTGGCCTCTGGGAGGTGTCCCACGATGCCTGTTCTTGCCTCTCTGGTCATTGGTTTGAACTCTACTGCACTGCCTTCAGGTGACCAACTGTGAGTCCCACCCCTTAAATGCCTTGGGAATTTTGAAAGTCTCCTTCCTGTTTGCTCAGTGATGTGTGCAGTGGTCTTAGCGCATCTTTCCAGGTGACCATTCCTGCTCCACGCACCCGGTGATCCCCCGCTTGGAGCAATGCCGAGCTGCTGGACCTCATCAACATTTGTGGAGAGGAGGCTGTCTAGTCCCAGCTGCGCTCCAGCCGTAGGAATGATACCACCTACGGACAGATTTCACGATGCATGACAGAAAGGGGCCATGATCGGGACACACTGCAATGCAGGGTCAAAGTGAAGGAGCTGCGGAACGCCTACCGCAAGGCGTGGGAGGCAAACCGCTGCTCCGGGGCTGTGCCCACGAGCTGCCGGTTCTACAAAGAGCTGGACACGATACTCAGTGGCGACCATACCTCCACTGCAAAGGCCACTGTGGATACTTCGGTGGCTCGCGTGCTAGTTAAGAGTGGACGGAGCCAGGAGGAGGAAATCTTGGATGAGGATGTGGAGGGAGAGGGGGATCCAGAGGCAGAGGACGACTCGGAGGTCAGAGATGCATACAGCCAGGAACTCTTCTCTACCCCAGAGGAGGCTAGCCAGTCTCAGCAGTTGGAGCTTGGCGAAGCGCAAACAGGAGTGGAGGCCCCTGATAAATGGCTTTGATTTTGGGAATTGCTGAAGCAAGTTGTTGGGGATAGGAGGGTTGCAGAAAGCAGGCTTGTGTCTGTATAATGAACATACCACCACATGCCTAGTCTGAGTGGCGGAACAGGGTGTTGATTGACTCCTTCACTTCACGGGAATCTGCCTCAGAAATTTCCACGACACTCTCATGGAGATACTGGGCAATCTGCTGCCGCAAGTTCTTTGGCAGAGCTGCTTTGTTTCTTGCCCCATTAAGGATAACTTTCCCAGTCCACTGTGCCATCATTGGGAGGAACGGGGGGGACATTGCTACACACAGGCAAGCCGCATAAGGCCCAGGGCAGAAGCCATAGTCTTGGAGAAGACTCTCCCTTGATTCCCTGCTCACCCTCAGAAGTGAGATATCTGCCATAAAGAACAAAGCCTGTGGAAAATGTGGAACAGCAATGATTATAAGCCCCCCCCCCCCAATACAGTGCTGGCTCTCCCCAAGAGCCACTTGCCCAGTGTACAGTATGGTCCTGGAACACTGATTTCCCCTGCCCCTGCGGTTACTCACCATTTTGAGGATCTTGTGGCTCATGTGTGCTTGCCTGGGGTCAGCCAGTTAATGACATGTATGTGAATAGTGGCTGTGTTTTAAATCACTGAATCAGTGGTCTGTGTGTTGCAGACAGTACTGCTTCTGTAAAATGTTGCATTTTGGCTTCACAGATATGACCTTGGTAGCCCAGCCTCCCTCTTTGTTATCGCCAGCTGAACAGTTGCGCAGAATTAGAAAGCGGCCATGAAGAACTAAAGAGGACTTTCTGTATGATATTATGATGCACTCTGCGGCCGAAAAACAAAAATTGAAGGAATGGCGGGACAGCAAGAAGAGGGACTGAAAGGAGAATGCAGCATGCCAGAATGAAGCCATGGAGCGGCTCTTAAAGGTTATGGAGTGCCAAGCAGACGCGCTCCAGGCGATGCTAGTTCTTCAAACTGAGCAGCTCCACGCCCCTCTCCCCTGCACCTGCTGTTGCAAAATTCTCCCATGCGCCCCCCAGACACGGTCAACACACTCTTCTCAATTTCCTGGCTCCAGTCTGTAAGCGCTGCATTCCACTCCTGCCCTGTCACAGTCCTGCCCTGTGGACTCCCAGTACCCACTGCACTCAACACCCAACCTTCTGCAGTTCAGCCCTGCTGAAGTACAGTACCTGCTGCACTGTACTCCAAAGGACAAGGTTGCATATGATACTTGGACATACACAAATCTTTAACTGTCCCGGGATCCAACCTCCTCCTGGGGACACCCCGCCCCATGCTGATGTGTTTTTTTTGTTTGTCTCTCTCCTCCAGTTGTTGTTTTTTAATAAAAGAATTGCTTTGGTTTGAAAGCAATGTTTATTCCATTAACTGAAAGCAAACAGAGCCCTGCAAAGCAACAGGCAATTTTCTTAAACCTTCACTGTGCAATCACAATCACCTCCTAGCATTACAAGGACTGCACTCCCGAGCATAGCAACAAATATTAGTGGCTTTCCGCTGAAGGCATCCCTGATCCTTATGGTCCCGTGCTGCGCTCCTCTAATAGCCCTGGTCTCTGGCTGTTCAAATTCAGCCTCCAGGCGCTGACCCTCAGTGGTCCAGCCCTGAGTGAAGCTTTCACCCTTCCCTTCACAAATATTATGGCGCATACAGCACGCGGCTATAAGCATAGGAATATTTTCATTGGCCAGGTCCAACCTCCCAGATAGGCAGCACCAGTGGGCCTTTAAATGGCCAAAAGCACACTCAACAGTCATTCTGCACTTGCTCAGCCTCTTGTTGAACCACTCCTTGCTGCTGTCAAGGTTTCCCGTGTATGGCTTCATAAGCTACGGCATTAAAGGTAGGCGGGGTCTCCCAGGATCACAGTGGGAATTTTGACTTCCCCTACGGTGATCTTCTGGTCCGGGAAGAAAGTCACTGCTTGCAGCTTCTTGAACAGGCCAGTGTTCTGAAAGATGCATGTGACCAGCCTCCATTAATGTCCGTGAAATGTCCGCGGTGATCCACAAGCACCTGGAGAACCATAGAGAAATACCCTTTCCAATTAATGTACTCGGTGGCTAGGTGGTCTGGTGCCTGAGTTGGAATATGTGTGCCATCTATCTCGCCCTACCCTCCTTCCCCTCTCCCCCCCCCCCCCCTCCCGCAGTTAGGGAAGCCCATTTGTGCACAGCCATCCACAATGTCACGCATGTTGCCCAGAGTCGGTCTTTCAGAGCAGGATGTGATTTTATGGCCCTGCACACTTCTGTCAACACGAATCCAACGGTTGACTTCCCCACTCTGAACTGGTTAGCGACTGGTAGCAGTCTGGAGTAGCCAGCTTCCACAGTGCAATCGCCACGCACTTCTCAAACGACAGAGCAACTCTCATTCTCGTGTTCTTGTGCCACAGGGCTGGGGCAAACTCATCACACAGTCCCATGAACGTGGCTTTCCTCATCCGAAAGTTCTGCAGCCACTGCTAGTCATCCCAAGTGTGCATGACGATGTGATCCCACCAGTATGTGCTTGTTACCTGAGCCCAAAAGAGGCGTTCCACTGTGGTCAGCATGTCTGTGAATGCCACAAGCAATCTCTTGTCATAGCTACTATGCGTAGCGAGATCAGTGTCACACTCCTCTTGCCTTTGTAGTTTAAGGAACAACTCCACTGCCACTTGTGACGTACTAGTAACGAGCAACATATTTGTCAACAATGCCGGATCCATTCCTGCAGACCGAAGAGGCAGAGTGCGCAGTACACAAACCATTGAAAGATGGCGCCAAATGCAGACAGAAGCACAGGGATTGCTGGGATGCGAAGCAATGAATCATGGGGCATTGGGACAGGACCCAGGATGCCCCATGACCCCCTCTGCCTTCCCACAACTCTTAGTGGCAGAAGAGGAAGAGGTGCTCTGTGGGATAGCTGCCCAGAGTGCACCGCTCCCAATACCGATGCAAGTGATGCAAGTGTGAACATGCTGTTTCGCAGGCAGCTGACAGTGTGAACACAGAACAGCAATTTCCCTTCAGCGCTCTCTGAGTGGCGATGTAACTCTGCCAGGGTAGACATACCCTTAGAGTTGAGACTCCATTACTCATAAACAGTCTCCGGCTCAAATTGAGCCCATGATGGGAGACTGGAATTAACTGCCGTTTTGGCTATTTAGTGATCTGAGAAATGAATTGATGGCAGGTCAATTCTTATTGAATTCATACCCAGGTCTTGTAAACCACCATAACAATTGGCATGTAGCTTGGCAGACTTGGAGATGCTAAGAACTGAGAATCTTATCGAGAGTCCATGGAAATCAATGGAAAGTCTTCCATTGATTTAATTGGGCTTTGGATTTGACGTGGTGTTTGTAAACACATTTCCTTACCTGTGTTACAATTTATGATTTTTAAGGTTGATGATGTCCCTTGGAACTCTTTCTGCTGGTGTAATACTTATGCTGAGAGGATGTCAGCCTAGCACCTTTCATAAACACAAATGCCACTTAAAATAACAGAAAGTACTTTTGAAATAGTCTTATTCACGTTCTTAAATTGAAAGCCCTGTGCCAAAATTTTTAAGTCCAAATTTACATCAATCTTTCCTCATATGTTTGTAAAATCTAATTAGTTTTTTTATCAAAAATAAAGATTTTGATACTTTTAGGTTTTTCAAGAGGTGGTCTTAAATACNGCCATCTTACAGCAAAAAAACTTCAGGACCAGACTCCAAAGAGAAACTGCTGAGCTCCAGTTCATTTGCAAATTTGACACCATCAGATCAGGATTAAACAAAGACTGTGAATGGCTATCCAACTACAGAAGCAGTTTCTCCTCCCCTGGGTGTTCACACCTCAACTGCTAGCAGAGTACCTCACCCTCCCTGATTGAACTAACCTCGTTATCTCCATACTGATTTATACTTGCCTCTGGAGATTTCCATTACTTGCATCTGAAGAAGTGAGGTTCTTACCCACGAAAGCTTATGCTCCCAATACTTCTGTTAATCTTAAAGGGCCACAGGACCCTCTGTTGCTTTTTACAGATTCAGACTAGCACGGCTACCCCTCTGATACTTGTGGAGGTGGATTACCAGGAGTGCTCCAGCTGCAGAGTCCAGGCGCTCTATGTGCCTCGCCAGTGTGGATACCTCAGGAGTTAGGGCGCCCAGGGCTGATTTAATGTGCTCTAACTTGGAAGTGTAGCCAAGGCCTAAATTTCTTTATGGCACTAGCCTTGGATACTTAGATATTTGGGTGGTCATTTTTATATAACTAAGCTAGTTTATATAACAGGATAGTTTCTTCAGGAAACCTATGATTGCAATTGGATTCAGATTTTTCCCCACACCAAGCTGTAGATTGGCCTGGAGCAGCGAACCGCGGCCACTGGGAGCTGTGATTGTCCGAACCCGTGGATGCGGCAGATAAACAAACTGGTCCGGCCCGCCAGGGGCTTTCCCTGCACGAGTGGCGGAACAAGTTTGGGAACCACTGCCTCATGGACTGACTCTAAACCTCTATACTTTTGATGGTGTAGAAGCCCTGAATGTTACTGGTTCCATGGTTGCAAGCAGTACAACTGTGAAAGTGGATAAACTAGTAGAGGGTAAATATAGAGTCCAGGCAAACCACAAAAAAGACAGTGCTTCAGACCTTCTCTTCTGCAGAGTAGGAATATTTAATAATATTTAAAAGAGATGTCCATGAGTGTCATACATGTCAACAAAGAGGAAAACCTCCATTTCCTATTGCACACAGGTATATAAAACTCTTTCTCTCCTCCAAGACATTAAATCTATCTATAAAACCTTCCTTTTCTCTTTAATTGATAAATGACTGTCTGTAAAATGTCTTGTGATTGTGTGTGTGAAGAATACCATATGAAAATACAAAATATTTTATTGGTTGAATCTGCTCTCTTCAGTTTTTTTGACTAGTTATTTTATGGGTATTGCACAGAGCTTTGTGACAAGTAAGAACATAAAATCATAAGACTGGCCATACTGGGTCCATCTAGCTCAGTATCCTGTCTTCCATATAATTAATGTTGCCTACTACTTTCTATTAAAAGTCCCTGTTTTCAGTTGCTTATAACTTTACCACACTATAACCATTTGAACATTTTTTTTCCATGTTTGCTCTCTGCCTCAGGTTGAATTGTTTTGGAAATAATTCAGCTGTTTTCAAAAATAAAATTCAGGAAATATAGATAATTTTGCTTTAGTGACCCCAGGGTTTGGAGTGGGAACTTTAAATTGGGCAAGGAGGTGGACCTGGAGTCAAAGAATGAAAATCTCCCCAGATTTGCTGTATAAAACACTGAAACTCACTATACGCACATGTGCAGTATAGGTTTTGAGAAGCTGTTCACTAAAATGTCTTGAGCATTCCATTCCCAGCAAAGACTGCTCCGGTAGCACGGAGCTCCATAATACACCAGTCACAGCCTGCGCCCAGGCACATAACTAGAATTCCAGTGGAGGAGACAAAATAACAGTAAAGTAGCCTCTGTTACTCCTTTGGCTTAGGGTAAGTCAAGGTTTAACGTAAGGGGAAGCCGGGAAGGTGTAGTTTCCCATTCTGTTAATGGGGGTCAATATGATTCCACATTATGGAATCTCTGTTTTTTCAGTTTGCTTTTTAAAAAAACTACAGAATTACATTAACAATGTAGGTTTAAAGAACATTAAGTTTATAAAGTCATAACTCAGTATTTACAAAATGCCAATATTATGGTTGCTTATGCCCTATAGTTTGGTCTCCTTGTGTTTATGCCAGGCCTTAAGGAGTGGGCCCTAATTTAGACAGTGAACACATCAATTATCACAACCTGGTGGGGGCTGGGATGGAGTGGGATGACAAAGGCAAGCAGGAAATATTAACTATTTGTGCTACTTGCCATAATCTTTTAGAGTTTATGAAATTAATAAATTTTTGCAATAATAAAGGAAAAAACAATGGGAAAACACATTTTCCCCCAACTCTTTAAAACCACAAAAGTAAAATTAAATATATCAGTTTTTATTATATTGCTGTATCTGTCGCTTGGTAGTAGCGGATAGAGGTTTTAGTCATTTCCCTGTTCCATGCCTTAGTTTCCCCATCTGCAAAATGGAGATAATGAGAGTGCTGTTCTTTGTAAAGTGCTTTGAGATTCATGGATGAAAAGCAAGGAGACAGATCATGGTAAAATTGCTGGTCCCTAGAGTAATTGGATTTAAAAAAAGGAATTAAAGGTAATGTTAAAAAAATTACATAATACATAGGTTGAGAAAGGAGTGTCTGTACATCTGGGTATATAATAAAGCAGCTTTTAGTCTGAAAATTGTCCAGGTTTTGGAAGTTTGGTGTTGATGGAGAAACCGATGCTCAGATTATGGGGGACATCAAGAAAATAAAAGGAAAAAGACTGTCCATCTTCAACTGAAATAGGGGCAATTATATAGGCCTCGCTTGACATAAGCAACTTGCCTCATCTCTTAATGGGCATAATTGGGAAGGGGGAATGGAAGGTTAAGTTGTACTTGTAAACAGGGGCTTGACAAACAGTATGCTGGAGTCAGGATGTCTGTGCTAGCTAAGATAAGCAGCAATATCTTGATGCTAGAAACTATGGACAAGAAAAACCTGTAATGTAAAGATCAGGCTCCATGTGAACAGCACATGGATAGAGCATGCTGTACAGGGATTGGTTCCTGCAAATAACCAATCCAGTCCAAAAATGTGTGGTGTAATGTATAACAAATGCAATGTAATATGTAAATGTATTTAAAGGAAGAGGTCTGTTTAACTTTGGATGTGTGGTATGCCCAATAACCACCCGCTATGCTTGAATCTGATCAACTCAGCGTAGCTTTGCTGTATGCCAAATAAAGGAACCTGAATGATGAAATCCAGAGTCAAACTGAGTGTTTTGGATCCTAGAGAACTTGATGACGTGTTCTCCCAGAACTGGACAAGGTGTTCTGGATAAGCTGAATGGAAAAGGTCTTGGAGGGAATCCTAATAATGTATGAATCACTTATGCCAAAGAGTCTCCATATAGTGCAAAAGAAACTTTACAAAAGTTAGCCTAGTTATTTTACCTTTGCTTATGTCCTGACTTTAGCTTTATTACAATTTTATGTTCTATGTAATTCTCTACAATCCTAGTTTTATATTAAGAGTTCAGGCAATAGTTCTTCATATCCTTTTCATATCAGAAAGCTGTGAGAATTCCTACATCATATACTTTCTTATTATAGAAAATCCTTTCCTTCAATATTGTAATTTACAAAGGGCCCAGTTAAGCAAAAAGTCTGACTTCTATAACCTTCATTGACTCTCACAAACTCCTATCCTCTTCTAAGGACCAGAATAATCCATTTGTATGAATTTGTTTGAATTTCTGCTTCTGGTTACACTATCAGGACTGCCTTGCAACAAAATGTCCTCTGACCCCCAAAGTGGTCAAACTCGATGATTGTTCCTCGAGTATAATGATGTGCACACACAATGGAGAGCTCGCAGAGACTGACTGATAGCACCACTGCAGCTGTATAGTGTTAAAGAGGAATGCTGTGCCGTAATTGTATGGTCAGAATGAGCTTGGGCTAGGAGACAGAACTGCTGAGTTTTATTTTCCGCTCTGCTGCTATCTTACTACATGAACCTGGGCAAGTCACGTGCAATCGAATTTTCAAAGGCCTCCCCTGGGTGCTCTACAGAGGATTTGGCCAGCCACTTTTGTGTGCTCACTAAAAGGGAATTATCGAAGCAGAATGTGGGCAGTGCTTGGTCTTTGAAAATATGGTTTTAGTATTGCTTTCCCAAGATACCTGAATATCTGAGTTCAGGTGGGTGCCAGGCCACTGGGATTTTCAGAACTTCACTGTCATATAATGCTGCACACTTCAGCTACTGCAATTCTCTCTTGCAAATGTGAACCTCTGAGCCTGTTAAGAGGTTTATTCCATCTCATATTTAGCTGGCTCTCTATTAATGTGCAGTACTTCTGGCTTCTCTGTATCTCCATTTTCTTTTCTTATTTTCATCTGTGTGACTTGTGGCTTGGCTTTTTCCTCCTCCTCCTTGGTTTTAGGGCTGCCCTTTCACTCCTTCTTTTCTTTTCTCCATGTACTGCCCCATGTGACACACTGTACCCCATCTAACATCCTGCACCGCATGTTCACTTTTATATGCCTATGATATATTTTGTACAAAGTATACCTTGTGAGGTATCATTTGAAAACTCATAATCTTCTGAACATCATTGTTCTGTTAAAATGTGTGTAACAATTGTGTGTATAAAGCTGTGAGATTTTACTATATGTTTGTTACTGAGATATGTTGTAATTCTGAAGAACGCCCACAGACTAGCTCATCAGAGAAAAAAAAATTAAAAAAAAAAGACTGACCACAGGTGTTAGAAAATTATTAACTGCTGAAACAACCATTCACAAGAAGAGGAAACTTTAAATAAAAAATTTACACATCATCTCCGAGACAGCTCAAACTTCATGTACACAGGAGGGGTAAACAAGAAATTTATAATTCACCTGAAAGATGTTTTGAATCTTACGTACAGAGGGGACTGTTTTGTCTACACCCCTGCTGGGGGTAATCTTCAAAGAGGGGGAAAAGGTATAAGAATGGAAAACTCACACACACAAATTACCTCTTTCCTCTCCATCTTTGCTCATAGAATCATAGGGCTGGAAGGGACCTAGAGAGGTCATCTAGTCTACTCCCCTGCACTCAAGGCAGGACTACATTATCTAGACCAGGGGTCGGCAACCTCTGGCACGCGGCTTGCCAGAGTAAGCACCCCGGCGGGCCGGGCCAGTTTGTTTACCTGCCGCATCGGCAGGTTCAGTTGATCGCAGCTCCCACTGGCCGCGGTTTGCCGTCCCAGGCCAATGGGGGCGGCGGGAAGCTGCGCGGGAGAGGGATGTGCTGGCTGCGGCTTCCCGCCGCCCCCATTGGCCTGGGACGGCGAACCGCGGCCAGTGGGAGCCACGATCGGCCAAACCTGCCAACGCGGCAGGTAAACAAACTGGCCCGGCCCACCAGGGTGCTTACCCTGGCGAGCCACGTTCCAGAGGTTGCCGACACCTGATCTAGACCATCCCTGACTGGTGTTTGTCTAACCTGCTCTTAAAAATCTTCAGTGACGGAGATTCCACAACCTCCTTAGGCAATTTATTCCAGTGTTTAACTACCCTGACAGGAAGTTTTTCCTAATGTCCAACCTAAACTACCTTGCTGCAATTTAAGCCCATTGCTTCTTGTCCTATCCTCAGAGATTAAAGAGAACAATTTTTCTCCCTCCTCTTTGTGACAACCTTTTATGGACTTGAAAACTGTTGTTATGTCCCCCTCTGTCTTCTCTTCTTCAGACTAAACAAACCCAATTTTTAAAATCTTCCCTCTTAGGTTACGTTTTCTTGTCCTTTAATTATTTTTGTTGCTCTTCTCGGGACTTTCTCCAATTTCTCCACATCTTTCCTGACATGTGGCACCCATTACTGGACATAATACTCCAGTTGAGGCCTAATCAGCATGGAATAGAGCTGAAGAATTACTTCTGGTGTCTTGCTTACAACACTCCTGCTAATACATCCCAGAATGATGGTTGCCTTTTTTCCCAACAATGTTACACTGTTGATTCATATTTAGCTTGTGATCCACTATGACCCCCAGATCCCTTTCTGCAGTACTTCTTCCTAGGCAGTCATTTCCCATTTTGTGTGTGTTCAACTGATTGTTCCTTCCTAAGTGGAGTACTTTGCATTTGTACTTATTGAGTTTCATCCTATTTAATTCAGACCATTTTGGATTTTATTTCCAGTTTGTCCAGATCATTTTGGATTTTATTCCTATCCTCCAAAGCACTTGCAACTCCTCCCAGCTTGGTATTGTCTGCAAACTTTATAAGTGTACTCTCCATACCATTATCTAAATCATTGGTGAAGATATGGAACAGAACCGGACCCAGAACTGATATCTGCAGGACTCCACCTGCTATGCCCTTCCAACCTGACTGTGAACCACTGATTACTCTCTGTGAGTGGTTTTCCAACCAGTTATGCACCCACCTTATAATAGCTCTATCTAGGTTGTACCTCCTTAGTTTGTTTATGAGAAGGTCATGCAAGACAGTATCAAAAACTTTACTAAAGTCAAGATATACCATATCTACCACTTTCCCTCCAGCCACAAGGCTTATTACTCTGTCAAATAAAGCCATTAGGTTGGCTTGACACAATTTGTTCTCGACAAATCCATGCTGACCACTGTTACTAATCACTGTCACTAATACTAATGGGGGCTGCGGGAAGCAGCGTGGGCTGAGGGATGTGCTGGCCGCTGCCGCTTCCTGCCGCCCTCATTGGCTTGGAGCCAGTGGGAGCCACGATCGGCCGAACCTGTGGACGTGGCAGGTTAACAAACTGGCCAGGCCCACCAGGGTGCTTACCTTGGCGAGCCACGTGCCAAAGGTTGCTGATCCCTGATATAAAGTAAGCACTGTACACTTTGCATTCTGTGTTATAATTGAAATCAATATATTTAAAATATGGAAAACATCCAAAAATATTTAAATGTTATTCTATTATTGTTTAACAGTATGATTAATCATGTGATTAATCGCTTGACAGCCCTATTTTATTCCTTATCTCTCCCCATAAGGGGGTACCATGTCCAGCAGCCTCCCTATATACGTCGCTCTTGCACTTCTGAGATAAGACTTAAAGCTATAAGGAACAGATGCCAGATGGGGAGTGACTTACAAGAGATTGGTGATGGGGAAGCATGGTGCATAGAGAGGGGTTATGGTGGAAGGGTTGATAGATGTGAGAGGAGCAGCTTTGGAAGGATTGATAGATTTTGGTAGGGAAAGAGTATGGCACTGATTGGTTTTTGCAGGGAAGAAGAGTACTTTACCAAAGAAATATCATATGTATTACTGAGGTGGAAAATTTTTGACGGTCCCTTGCTGAAATTTTGGCAACATATTAGTGTCACAGGAACAAGTACATCCATATAGAACCATTCTTTGAGCTTCTGAAAGTACCAGTTGCATCCTAGCATTCCACTGAGTTCAACAAAATGTTAATGGATAATGACAGCACATCAGGTACAGTAGATGGCCAGCAGCAAAACAATTAAGCAACAGTCACAGTGTCCCCTAAACTAGTTCCTGTAGCAAAAGCTGCTTTAATCCACATTAGATTTGTTTTTGGGAAAAAATGCAACTCATCCTGTTATTTTACTATTGTGCATTTTCAATTGTTAACCACATCAGATAGTTACAGCTCCAAGACTGCTTTCCTTCAGTTTAGATTTACCATTTACGTACATAATTTATGGAAACAAGCTGATCCATGTGCATTTTCCCATGGTGCTCACCATGTGCGGAATGCCCTTCTCATCACAATTTGCCAAGCCACCTCTCTTTCTTTAACATTTTCTTTAAAAGAAAAATACTTCTCCCAAGTGACTCGCACACTGTTTTCAGTTCTGAATTTCCCAGTGCATTCTGTCTTTTACATAGCTATGTCAATGGAACTACTCATAGGCATAAAGTTAAACACACAAGTGTTTGCAGGATCAAGTGCCTAGATTGTAAACTCAAGTCAGAGATTTTCTTTATTTTTGTGTATTGTACAAAGTTCAGGGTCGAGTAATCTGGTGGTGTTAAAAAAATCATTTTAAAAAATAGAAATAAGGGACTTTCAGTATAGATCTAGCTATTGACATATCTTATATATTGAATTAAGACTATCTAGAAATAATGGAAAAATTATGCTAGGACTAAAAATAATTATTGATGTTACAACTTGATCTGAATACCAGTGGAGACCTAGTGGCACATCAGGCTGTTGTCTCCGTGATTAAACATAATAGTGGCTGCAGCTATTTCATTTGATATCAGTCAAAATGAATGAAAATATCAATATTAATCAGAGCAGTCTTTAGCATATGCATATTTAAAAAACAAACACCACCAATTTTACATTTTCGCTCAATGTTAATAAAGCATTTCAACTCCCCTACAAGAAAAATATATAAACAAAGGGATCTCTGTTATTTTTTGTAATAACGTTTCAAGCTAAAGCCTGCTTAAATACAGCTTGCATAAAGGACCAAAAAAAAAAAAAAAGAAAAACAATTTGGGACTGTAATTTCCTAGGAACACTGAACACATCTTGTCATTTAGGCCTGATCAACCCATTGTTTCTGTGCCAGTATAACGACGCACCATCTATTTGTTCTGTGTTTGTACGGCATGTAGCATAATGGGGACCTAGTCCATTCCTAGAGCTCCTAGGCACTATGGTAATACAAATAATAAATAACAATAATAATATTTAGGTTAAGGACTGTGATGTTTTACCAAATTAGTTATACTGGTACAACGCCTAGTATGAATGCAATTAGACTGGTATAAAAGAATACTGTTACTGCTTTTTCTCCTTCACTTCCAGGAATAGTTATACCCTTATAAAGTAACTCTTTACTTTACACTACCCACTTATTTTCCACACTCCTGAGCGATGACGTAGTTATGCTGACCTAGCCCCTGTGTAGACTGCTTGATAGTGACAGGAAGGCTTCTCCTGTTGACATAGCTACCGCCTCTTGAGGAGGTGGAGTACCTATGCTGATGGGCGAAGCTCTCCCGTTGGCGTGGGCAGCGGTTTCACTAAGCGCTGCAGCTGCACCGCTGCAGCACTCTAAGTGTAGACAAGCCCTGTGTGTGTTGCACTGCTTTAATTATTCCACTATAGTTAAAGCAGTGAAATTTTTGTGTATAAACAGTCCTCCATAAAGATCCTCTCACACTTTAGGTTATCTTATAAATAATTAATCATAATAAAAGAATGATAAGTAATAGGCCATGTCTACACTAGGAGCGCTTTATTGATATAGTGATACTGGAATACTACACTGGCGAAGCACTCCTAATGTGGATGCAGTTTATACTAGCAAAGCTGTGCTTTTACTACCATAGGTTATTCCACCCTACCCGTGTGAAACAAGCTGTACTGGTCAAAGCAGTTTTTCAGGTATAGCTACATCTACACAAGGGACTTTGGCCAGCAGAGCTATGTTGGGCAGAGAGGACACTTCATCTCGCCCTTGATTTATGTAGTGATGGCAGCAGAAATCTGTAGTGTAACAGGCCAAAGGGGGGGTCCAGTTCCAGAACTATAGGCCCCTTACACAAAGCCCCTTACACAGGTTTCTTGCTCCAACTAGGGTGACCAGATAGCACGTGTAAAAAATCAGGACGGGGTGGGAGGTAATAGGTGCCAATATAAGAAAAAGCCCCCCAAATCAGGACTGTCCCTATAAAATCAGGACATCTGGTCACTCTAACTCCAACCCTTGTAACCCTGGGGTTGGTTAACACAAGCTCCTCGGCTGATTGTTTGCTCTGGGACCAACCGGGGAGGACAGGGGTTTTGGGCACACCCAGCATGAAGGGCTTTAGCGGTCTCAGCCCTGGGGACTCCTGGCTGGCAGGTTACCAGTGGGAGGGCAGCCCGACTGGGACAGGGACTGAGCCTGGAGCCTGAGCTGTTTCACAGCCCCTGGGGCTGGAGGCAGCACTGAGTCACTTGCGGGCCTGACCCATCCCCACAGCTCGCAAGGGTGTCAACAGCCACTGCTCCCCGCGGTCACTGGGGCGCTTTCCATTGGCTTCAATGAGCCTCAGGTCAGGCTCCAGTGAAGCCATCGGGCCTGGGGCGAGGCTCTTCCCAAGAGCCCCCGTCTCGCTGCCGCTGGCCAGTCAATCCCAGCCGGGCGGGCTCCTGCCCTTGCTGGTTCCCCTCGCTAGAGGGCAGCGCTGCGCTCGGAGGCACCGCGAGAGTCCAGAGACCACAGAGTTCCCAGCTGGGACCGCCGTGTCAGGAGAGGCGGAGCCGAGGCCTTTTCTACCCCCCCCCCCCAGCGCTCTATGGTAGCAGCGGCGCGCGTGCGTGCGCGGTGAGTGGGAAGCCGACAAGGTTCGGTCATGGCGGCGTCCATGATTTGCAGCCGGGTGTCGGCCGGGCTGAGGAACAACGGCTGCCGGGCGTCGTTCGGTGCCGCCGCCAAGGTGACCCCCGCGGCCCGGGCGCGCGGGGCGGGGACTTGGCTGGGGTGAGGGCTCCGGCTCCGGCTCGGGGTCACTCGCTGTGACATTCCGCCCCCGGGCCCGCCAGCCCCGGGGGGCGCAGAAGCGCCTGGCGGGGGAGGCCGAGGGGCTGTTAACGTGACGGGTTTCTCAGGGTCCGGTTCGGGTCAGTAGGAGGCGGGAGCAGCTGGGCCGCGGCGTGTCCCGGGGCGGCAGAGATCGGCCCTTCGGTTGTCCGGGGCCGGGAGCACCCAAGTGCGTGTGTCGGGCTGGACGGCGGTGGGGGAGGGGGTGTTGACATCTGTCCCTTGGCCGTTCCCACCGCGCCGTGACTGCTGGCTTCTGTCTGCCCCCATCGCTGTGGCAATGGAAAGTCAAGTCCCGCCCCGCCCCCTTAGCCGTGTAGTAACACGGGCTACCTGAGGTCCTGCGGGCTGGTTGCTTTAGTAGGTACCAATGGTCTCCTCCCGCCCCCCGGGTGCTGGATCACATGAACGTTTGTTTTCAGCCCATTCTCCTTGCTTCCGCTAACATAACTACAGGGAATTTAATACAAACCAAAACGGGCCAGTGAGACAAACAGATTCGATGTGTCTGCGCCTCTCCCAGCCACAAATGGAGGAAGGCTGGCGCTGCCATATTACACTGCAGAGTCTTTGAGGGGCATTGCTGGTCAGTTTGAGAAACAGCAGCTGCTGTAACAAACACCTTTCATTTGAACAGGAAGCAAAGTAAATAGTGTACAGTTTGATCAGCGTACAGTTTGCAGTAGTGATCCTCCTGATATTTAAATAGGCTTTGCTCTCTTTTGTCAAGCTTGAATTTCCCAGTCAAACTCTTGTTTGCTTATTTTAGGGCATTTGAAATTATGACCAGGGTCCCAGTGGGGACCTGCTATGGTCATTCAATTAGGGTGAACTGCCAAGAATGGGGCAGATAAACCCCCACAATTTGATGGATAGTCCAATACTTAGATTCACCAAACCAGCATAAAACAGCTTCTTTATTACCTTACTGGTTACTCAGAAGTCCAAACAATACAGTTCCCTTAAAGTGATCCAGCCTCAGGCCTCCATCCAGGTACCCACATCAAAAATGATGAATATTTTTGTAAATCTTATTTCATTATATAAAATAAAGGGTTCTACCAATCCCAAAGGATCACACACATTACCTCCCAGGTTAATGAATGTTTCAGATCTTACCCAAATACACGCTACAGCCAATTCTTATTAACTAAACTAAAATTTATTAGAAAACAAAAGAGAGGGAGTATGGTTAAAAGATCAGTATACATACAGACATGAGTTCAATCCATTGAGGTTCAGATTCATAGCAGAGATGGTGAGCTTTGAAGTTGCAAAGAGTTCCTTTAGAAATTAGTTCATAGCTCATAGTCCAATGTCCAAATATCATATTCAGCGCATACCAGCATAACTGGGACCTTAGTCTTGTGACTCAAACTTCCCCTGTTGAAGTGTAAGCAGATCTGAGATGACAGAGTCAGGACCAAGAATCCTTTATACAATTTCATGTCTCTTGACAAGTTGGAATTCCTCGGGGAACAAAAGGTAATTAGGATAACTTTGAAGGAGGTCCATCACTGGTACTTAGCTATGTGTATTAACATAAGGCCATTTGCTTGTTCCTCCACCATTCACAGTACATTTCAAAGAGAGATGAATAAGGAGATATCCCACGTTTACAATTCACTTACGTGATAGGATGTTCTTTTGACCTCTGAATTATCAGAATACAGCATAGACAGGGACTGTTGATTACATTGTGTTTTTGTGTATGAGTAGGGTGGACAAACATTATTTACATATGTATCTCCCCATATGTCTTCTGTAGGTTATTTATTTTGAAGGATGCTTAACCCTTTCTAACCATGCGTCACAGAAATATAAAAAGAATTCCCTCAAATCCCAGGATTTAAAAATCAGTGTCCAGTTAAAAATCAATGTATTTATATGTCTCTCTTGCTAATAACACCTTCACCTAAACTAAGAGAATCTTAAAAATTAAACATTGCTTGTACTTCAGTCAGCTTGAATAGTGAAATACCTTTGGTTCCAGTCTTGCAAATATGTATATAAATTAAACCCGTTAACTTCACTAGGACAAATTATGTGCAAAAAAGTTAAGCAATGTGCTCTTCTACACTTTAATTTAGAAAACAAAAATGCCTTTTTCTAATATTGTTGGAAATCATTCTCTTTTGTGTTAAACACAGATTCTTAGTTTATGCTACCTAGTAGCGTGTTCTTTAAAATTTGGTAAAACTACTGCATTGTGTCCAGTAATAGCTTTTCATAGTCTAGTTCACATTGCATTGTTGTCAGGGTTGTGTAGTAAGATCAGAATTCTACCCTTATTTGCTCCATTCGCCCTCTTGTTTCTGGCTAGTGTCTATCCAGAAACTCCTGGAGCACTCACTGTGTGTCAGTTTCCATGAAGAAGTGACTGTGTTGATAGTGGAAGGTTCTGGTTTCAGTCTCGAGCATATTTTCTCTCTACTTGACTTAAATATTTTTGATACTGGCTTGCCTTCTATGCAACCCTCTGATTAATTGCTGGCACTTGACATCAAGTATTGATAATGTCTAATAGAGAAAGTTAAATCTGGATTTTTTTCTGCTTTTACAACAGTCTGGAGACCAAGATAGCAATGCTAAGTCCTGTCAACAGTCACTTTGCTAGATTGGTCAAACTCTGTACAACCCATTCATTTAATTACTGAAACTGGTGTACAATGCCCCTTTTTAGCCACTGCTTATGCCTCTTAATTTATATATCTGTTATGTAGAAAAGTGTTTTAAAGATAAATAGTTTAGTTTTTACCATACATTTTGCCGTCTGTATCTAATTCTGTCAGTCTTTACACTTTTTATGTAAAATGCTAAGTGTTAAACTGAGCGCACTGGATTTTGTTTTAAGAAAACTGTAAGTGACTCTTACACTTCCGTGTTAAATTTCCTAGTGCTATGGCATTTATCATTGTGCAGCCTTATTGTACCAGAATGTACCATCTCACATAAATCCATTCTTCAAATTCCATAGTTCTTGTGTGTTTAACATGGAATTTGTGGTTAAATAGAGGGTACCCTGTTTGAAAAACAATCACTTTCTTTAATTTTCTTAGGTACTTGCTGGAGGTCCAGGACTATTCAATAGCCATGGGTTTCAGGTGCAACAGCAGCAACAAAGGAGCCTGTCACTGCATGAATACCTGAGCATGGAACTGTTGCAAGAAGCTGGTATTTCTGTTCCACATGGACTAGTTGCAAAGACACCAGAAGAAGCTTACAAAATTGCAAAAGAAATAGGTATAATATTAAAGAGAACATATATAGTTTAGACATGGAATTTCTGATACAAGATGTAACTACTTTTGTTTCTTGCTTTCCTAGTAAGACATTTTTTAGTTCTACATATCCTCTCTTAAGGAGAGCTTCCTCCCCCCAGAAAAAACTTGCTTGAATATTATTTTGTAGCTGAAATCTTGTTTTATTCATTGAAGCTTTCTAAAGCCTGAGATTCTACAATGCAACAATGGAAACAGTGATGTCAGCCAGGTGGCCTAGTGATAGAGAGATGCGTTGCTGGATCAAATCATGTGCCTGAGACTCACATGGGGATGATCTTAGTCCTTATTTATGGAAAGGGGGGCTCAGTGGCACTCCTATTTCTTGACCTCGACTCTGTGGGAAGGCTCTTCACACAGTTTAACATACATGGCTGGAATGGATTAGGGTGGGGTGGGTAACGAGGGAATATGTTTGTCCGTCATTTTCCCTTGGGCACTTCATAATTTCTCTGAGAGACCTAATGCGTCATAACTTCCCCTCTAGATAGAGTTGGGGGCAAAAGCCACTGCAGATGAAAATGGCCATTACATGGATAGTCCAGGCCTCTCATTGATCATGAGGGCATTACTAGGTTTGCATGCAACACTTTTGCGATGGGAGCAAGGGCAAAAACGTGTCCTTCCAACAGGACAATGTGTTCCTTGAGTTCTTCTCAGTTTTCCTTGCAAAAGTCCCCTTCAGCTGCTTTTGTTGTAGAAGGGGCCTCTGTATGTAGTGTTGTAGTGGAGAGTGTGCTGAATTCCCAGGGTTTGAAGAGAACCAATTTGTTTGAACTCCACAGCTTGGTTACTTTTCTGTTTGCAACCTTTCTCATGGTACGGTATGGTCACTCATTATGTGAGAATAGTCAAATGTTAAGCTGTTTCTAGGCTACGGGGTGTCAAACTATGCCAATACATTGTTCTAAAGTTAATTTTCTGTAGGCTTGCTCTTTCTGAGTTGACTTGACTTTCGTGTCACATTGACTTGCCAGTTTAATCTACCCATGTCTCTTGTTAAATGTGTGTGTGTGTGTACATATTTATTTATTTATTTTATTTATTTCTGATTTGATTTTGATCTCCCTTCTGTATTGTTTCAGCAATGACTCTTTATAAATTTGCATGAAATAAGCTCTCTAATTTGAAAGATCATCTTGTAGACTTGCATCAGTCAGGGTTTCATGCAGAGAAGGATTTGCTGTTTCCATTACCATATGTAGGAGGCCTAGATATATCTTCAACTTGTTGCAGCAGAGATGGTTCCTCAATCTATATTTCTATGACAAAGATAATTGCTTGTGTCCGGACGCTGATCTCTGCTGTGGTGCTTAGGTTTATTGCAGGCAATAAGATCTACAAAGAACTTGTTTTTTCAGAGCAAGTGGTGCTGTGTTAAGATGTATGAAGGTTTTGAAAGTCGTCCCAGTCATCGTCCATCCTCTTCTCCCTCCCCCGCGCGCTGTAGGTCTGATATACTAGGCTAGGTCTATACTACCCGCCTGAATCGGCGGGTAGAAATCGACCTCTCGGGGATAGATTTATCGATCCCCGAATCGGCGCTCTTACGCCACCAGTGGAGGTGGTAGTAAGCGCCGCCGACAGAAAGCCGCAGAAGTCGATTTTGTCGCCGTCCTCACAACGGGGTAAGTCGGCTGCGATACGTCTAATTCAGCTACGCTATTCACGTAGCTGAATTTGCATATCTTAAATCGACTCCCCCCTGTAGTGTAGATGTACCCCTAGAAATTCAGGTCTTGTCTATCCTGTTTTTTCCTGAGACTGACCGGAGAACTAGCAGGAAGATGACAAACGTCAAGTAAACTAACACTGAGCCAGAGGTTAGGGGTCTATTACAGGCGTGGGTGAGTAAGATTCTCTTAACACTAATGTGCAGGAGGTCAGACTAGATGATCATGGTGGTCTTTTCTGACTTTAAAGTCTATGAAAAGAAACCCCCACTGTAAATACCTGTTATAACTCAAAGTCCTGCAAAACAGTTGGAAGAGAAATTTTGTTTAAAAATGCGGTGCCCCCAAGTAAGAGAGCTCACCTGTATGATCAGATTCCAAGTACAGATCTCTCACTTTTGCACTAAAGGGCTAATCTCTGTGTGGACCAGTCACTACTGGTGATGTGAAACTTTGCCGGTGGTTATACAACTTCTTTCTATATAGCAGTAGAACATTGGTGGTCAGAATTTCTTGGTTATGTTTCTGGCTCTGGGAGAGGTGTGTGATCTAGTAGTTATAGCAGTGATTACAAGTACATAGTTCTGAAACCTTCTGTCTAAAACAGTGTGAATGAGACTTGAGTCTTTCATAGTAGAGACCTGGGTTTAGTTCTTCCAGAAGTGACTTTGTTCAGCCTCTCAGAGATGAGAATGATGTTTGCATCCCTCCGCAGGTAAGGATGTGAGGCTGTGCTCAATAGCAAGGATTGTGAAATACACAGAAATATAAACAGAAGTCATTGTAGAAGAAGGGAGCTTAGAACTCATACACCTTTCTTTTAGCCAAAAAGCAGACTGGGGGGGAAAGAGTCTCTTTTCTCATCTATAGACTTTTGCTCAGCTTGGTGCTATGGAACAGGAAGGCATAATTGCCCAAAATGCAAATGTGCTGCAAAATCTAGGATGCTTGAGGTATAATTAAACTAATACTGAATGTGTCACTTTTTACGCAGCTCAGGATTGGGCTTCTCTTACTGCTATAATAAATTGCAAATTTTATGTCTAACTTGCTGTCCATTATCACTCAAGAATTTCATCATTACCACTTCTCTCAGTGGGTTATCTGAATTACTTCCTCAGATGTATTAGACCTCCCCCCCTCACCCCCCCGCGGTGAAGTCACATGTTTTCTGCCCACACCTCAGATCTCAAAAGTCCTAGTCTATGTTACAAATACAACAGTCAGAGAACCTGTTTACAGCCTTGTTTCTACCTGGGTTAAGGGATAAGTGTTCTATAACCAGATTCATTCCCATGGCTTGAGGCTTATTGTAGATAAGCCTTTTGTATTTCCCTCTTGACATGTTCACACTGCCTTTCAGTGCTATAACTTTCATATTTCATTAACATGCTGCCTATACCTCTTTTAGAACACCCCTGAAAATCTTAAGACTGGGCCTAACATGGATCCCTCTGCACCCACTAGGTTACTTTTCCTTCTTCTTCTTCCATCAACCTGATCATTCCCTTATCACAACACTGTTTATTTTTTCTATGTTCACCTGTCTGCTGCTGCACATAGATCTCCCACAAGATCTGACTCCAAACAGTCCAGCTGACCTTGTATTAACGTGTTTGCTTTCCTTAAACTGACAGACAGGCTAATTGAATTCTGTGAAGGAGCTGAAGATAGGACATAATCTTTAAGTAGCCTCTATGGGAATCAAGCAGACAAACATCAGCTTACGACAAGAGTGGTGGTGGTAGTAGTAGAATTTTGGGGAATTTAGCCCTTTTAAATTGACAGTACTTGAGAAACTCTTTAGTACATCTGATAAATGTGATCATTACAATAAGATTTTTTTTGCCACTTCACAGAATTCAATGAGTCTATTGCTCACTTGTGTAATTGGATTGTTACGGAAGGGTTGTTACGGAAGAGGAAATAGAAAGGATTGTTACGGAAGAGGAAATAGTTTAGTTAAGAGTTGGGAAAATATTTTATTGATTCTGTTACCAGCAGTTTTACTATGTTCAGACTTTTTTAAGGTTATACAGTATTTCACTTTCCCACTTACAACTATTGCCCAAACAAACGTGGTGTCTTTTGTCAGTTGACAGGTAACCTGATCCAATATTGTGATTAGCAACATCTATGTAATATAAACTGTTTTCCAGCTTCATGTACCTTGAGCATGAAGCTGCATACCCTTGTTTTGTATCCTGTGTAATTTTTCAAAGGAAGGATGAAGAGTCATTATTTATATTATTGTAGCACCTAGAAGCCTTAGTCAGGAACCAGGACATCATTGTGCTCAGGGCTATGCATATGGTATGTTGCAATCAGAGCAGATTTCTGAACTGCAGGTTAGGAAGGATGTATAAACACACTTTCCAAATCTTATGGTGTGTTAGAGAAAATTTAATTTAAAAAATGAGTTCTCATTTAAAGTAACTTTTAAGATCTCCCTGTGTATTGGGAGTCAGATTTTCTTACCATTTACTAGAGATAGCAGTAAGACTTTACTTCTGTTAACAATGCAGAACCAACTCATGTATGAAGTACAAGCTGAATTCTAATTTGGTTCATATATGTACAAAATTAAGTTTGATTTGCAGGACCAATCCCCTCCCCCGCCCCCATTCACTCCCTCACCCCTAAGCCAGTGCAATCCCAGTAAAGACAATGGGGTTGCCCAGGCTTATTTTAGGGCAGAACTTGGCCTGCGGGGTCTGTTACTAGCATTGTTTCGAACAGAAAAGAACTCAGCTTGAATTCAGAAAAAAAATCTCTTCACTTTCAAACTAACCTAACCTGATACAGAATCATTGAGGCAATATGTGAAACATCTCCACTAAAAAACATTCTCCAGTAATTTTTGTCTTTCTAGAAATTCCCTCATTCCTCCTAAATAAGCAAATAAATTAATGTTCCAAGACACAAAGACAGGGCTGATCCCTGTCTGAAATTTTTCCCCAATTAATAAACTGTGGCTATTCATATATAACAATACTGGCACCTCATAGATTTTGATGTTCTGAACAGATGCTACATCTAAGTATAATTAACTTTCAAGCAGCCACTCTTTTCATCAGTGTTCATTGTACCAACTGTCTGAACAAATTCTGATCTTAAGTCCATTGTATTTAAGTACCTTTTTAATTTTGATAAAATCCTAGAGAGATTCTTGGACAGAAATGTTATAACTACTAATGAAAGTGTCTGTTCGCTTTGAAATTTGTAGGTTGCACATGTAGCTTTCCTGTTCTTCAGTACTTGTTTAAATGGAAAGGTATACGAGTATGAGGTAGGGTGTAAACCACTGTAGTTTTATAGATATTATTCCAGTCTGAGTGTTTTTTTCCATATTAACATATGTCACTTTGGAAATAGCATAAGATGAATGGGAGGGACCCCAAAGTAAGTGTGTTTTTGTTTTGTATGTTTGTCCACATGGGGAGTTTCACTGCTATAACTACAACGGTTTTAACTATATCTGTATAACTAGAAAAAAATTCCCATGTAGACAAGCACTAAGAGAACTACCACTTGAGGCATAACATTTTAGTAGTAAAAGTAGATGCTCACTTTATATTTAAAGGGGAAAGTATCACTTTTTTTATATTTTAGTGCTTGGAGGCCCCTATCAAGGCCTTGTTCTAGGTGTTGTATATACCCGTAATAAATAGGCCCAGAACTGCCCCAGAAAATTCATAATCTTAGCATCTGATGGGAGACAACAGATGGCTGCAGCAAATAAGTGGAGAGTGGAATAGGACAAAGTAGTAATAAAATTAGAATTTAATATAAAGAGTGGCTGTATCAAATGATTTCTTGATATTGCACTGACATTTCCTGTTCACTGTAATATGAGCTACAAGTTGACAATTTCCTTGGGTGGAGGTGCAATACTTTAGCATATGTACGGTTGCACTCCTTATTGTGTAGATGCTAACTTTTGTTCTTTATCGGTCACATTATCATACATCCAAGTCTTGCAGAGCACTTATCCCTGGGACTATGCTCCCTAAAACACCTCACATCATTCCGGTGCCCGAACTAACAGCCAGCATCTGGCTCACTTGTGGCCCTTCTGGCTGAAATCTATTTTGCCACAAACTTGAAAATCACTTGGAACACTGAAGCTAGTAGGCTTGAGTGGTGGTTCTGACATTGTTTCTTCAAAAGTTTGGTGTTATGGAGTTTACCTGCTTTAGAGTCCAAAAATGTAATGGAACTAAGGGCTTGGCTACATTTGCGAGTTACAGCGCAATAAAGGAGCCCCGGGCGCACTAGCTCCCTACCCGTCCACACTGGTAAGGCACGTAGAGCGCTCCTGGTACTCCACCTCGGCGAGAGGAATAACGTTTGCTGCCCTTGGCTACAGCGCCCTGGCGTCAGTGTGAACAAGGTGTTGCGTTACTGTGCTCTGATCGGCCTCCGGAAATGTCCCATAATCCCCTTAAGTCAAATAGCCACTCTTGTCATTGTTTTGAACTCGCCTAGGAATGCGACTTTGAAAGCTCAGTTTCTGACAGCTGGCTCCAAGACACAACAACCATTACTGTGGAATGCTGAGGGGGGCTAAGGGAGGTCTGCTGCTGTCTGAACTTACAAGACAGTATGCTGACATGCTCTCAGCCTCCCAAAAACCCACTCTCTCCCCCCCACATACACACAACACACTCCCTTTCACAGTCCACTCCACCCCACCCCTCCCATTTTAAAAGCATGTTGCAATCACTTGCATGCTGGGATAGCGGCCCATAATGCACCACTCCCAATGCCGCTGCTAATGTGGCCACGCCAGTGCGCTTGAAGCTGTCAGTGTGGACAGATTGCAGCGCTTTCCCTACTGCACTAAATGAAGGCTGGTTTAACTCAAAGCGCTTTACATCTGCAAGTGTAGACATGCCCTATGACAGGGTCGGCAACCTTTCAGAAGTGGTGTGCCGAGTCTTCATTTATTCACTCTAATTTAAGGTTTCGCGTGCCAGTAATACATTTTAACCTTTTTAGAAGGTCTCTTTCTATAAGTCTATAATATATAACTAAACTATTGTTGTATGTAAAGTAAATAAGGTTTCAAAATGTTTAAGAAGCTTAATTTAAAATTATATTAAAATGCAGAGTCCCCCGGACTGGTGGCCAGGACCCAGGCAGTGTGAGTGCCACTAAAAACCAGCTTGCGTGCCGCAGGTTGCCTACCCCTGCCCTATGATATGGACAGCCAGCATTGAGGCGTCTAGCTCCCTGTTTCCTAGTCTTGTGTGTGTTGAGATAGATAGCTACTGAGCATGTAAATCATGTTCCCTTGCCATTTGCTTTGTAGTACTCTCCAGCAGGATTTTGTTGTGGCATCTTATTCTACCCCAATTAAAGAGGCAGCAGTAATGCACTTGCTTTCTTAAACTGAGCCAAAGGTTAAGTGAACCTGTCTTTGTTTTTATTTTATTGAATTCTTTACTACCGTTTTTTGCCCGTTTGGGTTGGAGTGTGAGGAGGAGATGCCCAAAACCCCTGTTCTAATAGCACTGGGTATCTAACTGAATTTAATGATATGCAGTTTTGTAGAATCTCTTAACAATCGCTACATCTGTTCCATTTAATAGCAGGTACACATATAAAATTATCAAACAAATCAAGACATTTTTACACAATAATTTGTGCAACACCTTTAATCAAGCATATAAGCTCATTCACAGTACTTTTCAAAGAATAACTATTGAAGCACTGTGCATTAGATTTTTTTATCTGATAAATCAGTGTACAAGGTCCTGTCCATAAAACATTTTATAAATCTAGCTCAGTGATAATTTGAGGATTTTTTTGATATTAGCCAACATTTTTTAAAGTCTTGAAGAAGCTGTGGTGTGCTAACCCATTGACTGGATCACCAAGATGCAATCCTCCACACTAACTTCTTGTCTTGCAATTAAAATACAGACTCAATTCTTGAATAATCAGGATATTTGGAGGTTATACCAAAGCTTTCATGCTGTTTAAAAGGCCTGCCTAGTCTAAGTTTATTATGGAATCAAAAGTAATGTCTTCTCTTGAAAAGACAATCTCTTCCCCTAAAGAGAATTTGCAAGTACATGAAGTACAGAAATGAAAAGAAATGGAGCCAGAAAGTCAAGTTACTGGGGCTGTAAAGTATTAAAACACTGTGACATTCCCCAGGGTACATTCTGGACTATTGAACAGCAATGCCCCCTTAAGTCTCTAGCCTGGGATGCCTCTTACGCTGACTTGCTGCCAGAACAGCCACACCTGGCCTGTTCATTGACAGCCTCCAGCATGTAACTTGCTCCCAGCTACACAGTATTGAGTGCTACAAGCCTAGCCAAACATAAATTACTTGCACGGCGACACCTGCATATACCCAGTCCCAGCCTTGTGCCCCAGAAATGCGCGTCTTGCACTGCTCTGTATTCTTCTGGACAGTGTAAGCTCATGTCATTCCAACACTGGGTAATGATTTTGCACCAGCCTTGTCATCCTAAGTAGAGGTTCCCAAACACAATGGTTTAAATAAAACAAGTTTTTCATGTAGAGAAAAATAGATTTTTAAGGATTAATAGTGATAAAATATAAAAGAATTGGTTACAAAAGAAATAAGAGAAACACAAGCTACTACCTACATGAACTTAAAAGCCAAATATCTCTCTTGCCATGAGCTGTAACAGTTCACAGGCTGGATTTTCTTTCAGCCAGGGACCGGTCCCCCAGTTCAATGTGCTTTAGTATTTGTTGATGCCCTGAGCAGAGGGATGGGAGGAAGAAAGGGGTGATGGGCAGGTCACTCTCTTCTTTTTATAGCCTTCTCCTCTCTTTGAGGATTATCCCTCCCCTGCACTGGGTTGTAGACAAACAGTTATCTGTGTGCATGAGATTCAAACTGTCTCTGGGATGAAATGTAAATTTCTTGTTTATACCTTCTCCACTGCTGGTGGATGGCCAGTTAAGTATAGTAGGCCAGTTAAGGGCCAGGTAATGGCCCTTTAGCACCTTGCTAGTGTGCCTTTGTCTCTGAGGGCTTGTCTACACTACCAAGTTTTGTTGACAAAACTTATGTCGACAGCGAAAAGTCGACAAAACAAATCGCCAAAGGGTGTTCACACTTGCTCCTTCTGTCAACAGATCATGTCCACATTGGGGACACCATCTACAGGGTGAGCAATGCATCATGGGTATGTATCCCACAGTGCAGCGTTGTGGGAAGGAAGAGCTGGTCGCTGCGCATCTTGGGATTCTCTCCCAGTTCTCCCACAGCCCCCTTTGCTGCGGAGAGCAGCATCACAAGTAGCTCTGTGAGCTCTCTGTGCTGAAGAATGGCAAAGCAGCACAGCAGTTTGTCCCCCTCCTCCTGCAGCAGCAGTCTGCCTGCTGCTGTGTCCCTAGTGCAGGGCAGATCCAATTATTTGCTCTTTGTTTGTTCCTCAAACAGAGCAGCACACAGATACTCCCCGCAGCTTTGAAAGAAGAGGAGTGCAGGGCAGCAGAGATCAAAACACTGAGCAGAGGGATCAGGGCAAGCATTGTGGGATACTGGCGGAAGCCAGTTCTGTGGACAAAACAATTAGCAGTGTCTACACTGGCTTTGCTGACAATAAAGGGAGGGGAAAAGACAAAAGTCTCTCCTGGGGTGGAAGTTTTTTGTTGCCAAAACTCTGTGTTCTCCGTGACAAAAATCCCACTGTAGTGTGTGTGTGTGCGCGCGCTCTTGCTGTTTTGTTGCCAAAAGGCAGTTTTTGGTGACAAAACTTGCCAGTGTAAACAAGCCCTCAAAAAATAATTTGTGTGTGTTACCCAGATCTGCAACATATTTCAGTAACAATCACATAGCAAAATCTCATCATTTTACATGCAGTGATCTTTGCATATGTTTCAACAAGATAATATTCAGCAGATTAAATTTTCAAATGATCACTCACAAGGCATACTTTGTACAAAATATATCATACCCTGTACCCCATGTTCACCACTTTTATATGGTTATCACAAATACATAGGTCAGAGGAACAGGTTCTTTTCAACAGTATTTCTAAATAGAGAACTGGAGTGTGCTAGTTTTGGCCCCCGGGGGGAAATGAGTGCTGAAGGTCTACAGCGGACATGCAGTTGAAGCCAAGCTGAAGAAAGAAGGCTAGAATATCTATTTTTTTAATCTATTTCCTTTTCAATAGCAGACTTTTCAAATCTTGATCACAGCTATCTTTTTGGGTCCTTCAGGAGACTCACGAGAAATTTGAATAGAGATGTAGACATACAGGAAATGGAATTCATCATAGCCAAACTCATTTTTCCCCCTGAGATGCTTCTAGACGGTGCAGGGGAGGGATAGCTCAGTGGTTTGAGCATTGGCCTGCTAAACCCAGGGTTGTGAGTTCAATCCTTGAGGGGGCCACTTAGGGAACTGGGGTAAAAATCTGTCTGGGAATTGGTCCTGCTTTGAGCAGGGGGTTGGACTAGATGACCTCCTGAGGTCCCTTCCAACCCTGATATTCTATGATTCTATGACCTGATTAGCCTATAGTTTAATGAAGCAAATAAAAGGAAACACACTTACTAGATAGTATATTCAGATAAGATCTCCTTTAATGTTTCTTGCCTATTCTTAGATGAACAGAAAATGCTGAAGCTTATAATTCTATTCTCATACTTTGGATTCCTTGTTGCTTCTTGTAGTCCAGTAGGTTGGTTGTTTAAGTGAATTAGGATATTTCATCTTTCATGGCAAGAGAAGGTAGAGCTAAACTCTGCTGTATATTTCTCATTCTGTGTAATAGTTAAGAGTTTCACATCATTACTGAATCCCTTGAATTGCTTTGAAAATCTCCTCTGGTCTGATGAATTTTGAAATGGCTCGTTATACTTAAGGAGAGGACAGAGAGGTTATGTGTACCATGTCTCAATTTATATATGTATTATAACTGCACTGTCTACAGTTTTCTTTACTTTTTAATGAAAAATAAACTCAGATTCTTCACTACTTATTCTCTGCTCATTTGTTGGAAATTTATTGAATCCAAGGCTGTCAGCTTTCCAGAGTCTAATCCTACTCAAGGGGGGGAGACTTAAATAAAACCCAACAACAATAACAAAAATCCAAAACTACAAAACCTGCTTTAGTAAAGAATCCCCTTTCTCTTTAGTCAGCATTTCAGAAGGGCAAATACTGCTGGTGCTCTCCACAGCTGCCCACAACACTGTTGCTTGAGTTTGAACAGTTCATTTTCTGCTTATACCTGTAAAGTGGAACATACAAACACCCCTGTGTCCATTTCGTGTTCTCCAAACCTGTCCCTTTCAACTTCTTAAGGGAGGACAAAAAGATTGTTTGCGTGTTTCTAGCTGAAGCTGCTCCTTCTACTTTCTCTGGCTGGCACCAGGCTCTGCTGTGGTAGGATATTGACTTTTGTTCTAGTAGGTATGATGATGGCTAGAAAAAGAGGCGTTAAAATAGAATTCTAGATATTCAGGATTTGTCTGCTTATAGGCAGAAAATCTTTGAGTAAACTTAGCCTAATTTCTCTAAGCCACTAATAAATATTGGTGTCAATCAAAAACAATGCCTGAAAACATCTATAGCAGGGGTGGCAAAATTGTGGCTCGTATGGCTTTACCATTAAAGTGCAGCTCACGGAGACCCCAAGGTTCCCCTCCATTCTTCACCTACCAGACTGCTGGGGGGAGCTCAGGACCTCTGCCTTGCAGCAGGGTGATAGGGCAGAGGCTTCTGCCTTGCGGGAAGGGGGGTGTCTTGGGGTTTCAGCCCTGCAGGGCAGGGAGTGTCATGGGGCTTCAGCCCCACCTGACGCAGGATCCAGGCTGAAGCCCCCAGCCCTGTCAGGTGCACCCTGGCTCTTGAACTTCTGAAGATTGTTATATGTGGCTTGGAGGGTCAGTAAGTTTGGCCATCCCTGATCTATAGAGAGGCACCTACTGCTTTGCAGATTTAGCCCAGGACTGGAAGTCCAGAAAACTGGATTCTCTTCCCAACATTGCCACTGAGTTGCCCTGTGATGTTAGACAAATTATCCTCTCTTCTGGTTCCTGAGTATCTGATGAAGAGCTTTGATGTATAGCAGTATTCCTCTACTGTCATCAAAATACCAAATATACATCTTTGTGAAAATCTTCATAGTGAAATGAGTATAACTTCTGAACTTCATAGAATCCACTTGGGTGGGGAAGGATGTCCTTTTTTTTTTTTTTTTTTTTTTTTTTTGTCCTGCCTTTGTACCTGTTTCTACTTTTCTTTTACCCATGTTACATATTAACTTTTTTGGGTCAGTTCTCCATTAATGTATTCGTTGAAACAGATTGTTTTGTATGTTGTAGAGTTTGAGTACTAGGTCCAGAGGCGGATTAAGAGTTTGTGGGGCCCTGGGCCAGAGCAAGTGGGGGCCCCTCCTTCCCTGTCTGCCTGCAGTCCCCTGGCAGGAGTGCCAGGCAGGCAGAGCAGGGCAAGCCCCTGCTCCTGCTCCCTGGCACAAGCGCCAGGCGGGGTGCCCATTTTTCTGTGGGCCCCCCAATTGGCTGGGGTTCCTGGAGACGGGTCCCATTGGCCCAGTAGCTAATTGGCCACTGGATAGGTCTGTTTTGTTTGCAGAGCAGAGTGTATAGCAATATCATTGGCCAATGAACACTAATCTTGTTTATATCTGGTGGTTGGTTACCTTATGCTTGACGCTAAACATAAGGCTTGTACAACTAAACAAAGTCAGAATAGTCTCCTGGAAGGGTAACATGAATAATAAAGAGTCCAAGTATTTCTTTTATGACTTCTATGAAAATATTAGTCTAATCCAGTGATTTTCAAACTGTGGGTTGGGACCCCAAAATGGGTTGTGACCCCGTTTTAATGGGATCGCCGGAGCTGGTGTTAGACTTGTTGGGGCCTGGGGCCGAAGCCTGAGCCCCACTACCCCGGGCTGAAGCTGAAGCCCGAGCCCCACCGCCAGGGCTTTGGCCCTGGGCGGCGAGGCTCAAGCTTCGGCCCTGGGCGGCGAGGCTCAGATTACAGGTCCCCCCACCTGAGGCTAAAGCCCTTGGGCTTTAGCTCCCCCCAGTGGTAGAGGGACTCGGACAGGCTCAGGCTTCGGTCCCCTCTCCTGAGGTCGTGTAGTAATTTTTGTTGTCAGAAGGGGGTCACAGCAATGAAGTTTGAGAACCCCTGGTCTAATCTACATGACATCCAGTATTCAGTAGATCTAAAAATGGAATAGGATTGTGAAGATAATTCTCTTGGATGTAAAGGTCATAGTAAATCTACACGTACTCACATCTTAACTCACAAACTGTCTTCAAATATTTTATACCAAAGAGATTGATAGTGACAGAAAATTTAAAGAGAGCTGCTTACAGCTTTTTTTTTTTTTTTTAAGTGTTGGATTGGCTACTAATACTTTTTCACTGCATAGTTAACTCAGATTATAACTAGAGTATTGCCCCTAACTTGAGTCCTGTCCATATACCGTGCACAAACTCAACTTGATTATGACTATTAACTCAAGGTGGCTGGCCTGTAGGATATAGGATAAAGCTCAGGTTAGCACAACTCTACAGCTGTCATGGCCAGTGTATGATAGCAGGCTAGTTCAATTTGAGTGCTGCTAGTCCTCCACTGCCTTTCCAAAATTTCCCCCATCACCACTCGGTGTTCCCAGAAAGCATAGACCAGTTCTCCCACTATTCACTGGGGAAAAAATTCATAGATGAGCTTAGCTTATGGCAGCACAAAGAATCATGGGACATGTCCTCAGAAGGCCAGGTTTATATTACAAGGTTCTGTTGGCTTAGCTGTGTCGGCGAGGGGTGTGAGGGAGGGAAAAACCACACACCGTAGCCGACATAGCTATGCCAGCAAAAGCCCCTGTGGAGACACGCTTTTGTCAGCATAGCTTGTGTCATTTGGGAGATGGTGTTACTATGCCAGCAGAAAAACTCGTTCTGTCTGTATACATTGCATCTATACTGGGGGTGTTTGCCAGTGTAACTATACTAGCAAAGCATTTATAGTGTAGATAAGACCTTTTATGGCATCTCTGGGAGTTGGGTAGAAATGGCTTAAAGTATCTTCCCAAAGGTTATGGCTGAGTCTACACTAGGAATGCTATACTTTGTATACTGTATTAGCAAAATGCACCAAGTATGGATGCAGTTTATACTGGCAAAGCTGTACTTTTATAGCTTTTCCTAATGTGTCCATCCTCTGAACAAAAGCTAGAATTGTAAATGTACGGTTTTGCCAGTACAGTTTTGCCAGTGTAACTGCAGCTATACCGATGGCTTCTTCTGGTAGAAGTATGTCAGTCAAGGGTCACCTCTCTTTGCACCCCTGACTGATATACCATGGCCTACAGAAGTCTGTAGTGTAGACATTTGATTTAGTCTGAATTAAGAAACTTGACAGCCTAAAAGTTATACTACTCGTTCTCATGTTTTTCTCACAAAAACTGGTAGATTCATTTAGGCTCTGACTTCTGCCAAGCATTCCAGCATGTGCTTAAGCGGTCTGCTGGATTGGGGCCTTAGTTGATAGCTTCCAAATGAGTAGCGTTTATGCAAACTTGAGAAAGTATCTCAGTTGTATACTAACAGGCAAGATAGCGCATAGGGTGGATGCATGCGGCTATTCATTCTTGCACAAAGAAGAAAATACTAGCTAATGATGGCTTGAAAAGTTGTGTTGACATTTAATGATGTAAATAGTACTGAGATCTGAGAGAATGTTAATCAATTAGATTATGTATATGAATGATTGAATAATGACTAATTAAATCAAAAATCAGGTTGTACATTTTATAAGTACAGACTTAAATTCCAAAATCCAGCATTCTTTCTTGAGCTGGAGCTTTCCTAGATTTGTTGGTATGTCAGCCTGATTTATTTTTTTGTCAAGAGAAAACATTGAGTAATGTAAGTGAGAGTTCTGCCATCTTAATCTCAATAATCTGTGCTCTATCTTGTGGGAGGGAAATAATCTGAAAATAGCCTTGGGTATGCTACTGACTAATTTAGGAGTCATGATTGACAAATTCTGGCATATGTATTTTTTTTTTTTTTTTTTTAATTCTAGGTTCAAAGGACCTTGTGGTAAAAGCTCAGGTTTTAGCTGGTGGTAGAGGAAAAGGAACCTTTGAAGGTGGCCTCAAAGGCGGAGTGAAAATAGTTTTTTCGTAAGTTGTATTTCTAAATTATCAGGTAAATTGAAAATATCTTCAATCCATTTATATGGCTTGGAATTTTAATTTGATTAAAATGCCTTGTGAACTATGAAGACATAAACTAGGTAAGAACATATTTTTACTGTAGACTAATATACAAAACTTAAATTAATTCATTCTACTCTCTTTACTCCAGCATTTCTCTTGTCACATTCTAAGCTTCTCTTATTCTAGTCCAGAAGAAGCAAAAGAGATTTCCTCCAAAATGATTGGAAAGAAGTTGTTTACCAAGCAGACAGGAGAAAAGGGCAGGATATGCAATCAAGTATTTATCTGTGAGCGCAGATATCCCAGGAGAGAATACTATTTTGCAATAACTATGGAAAGGTCATTTCAAGTGAGTAACTATAGAAATAGTGCTCTTAAAATTAATTTGTTATATTTGTAATTGAAAGAATATTACTGCTGTTCTTCACATGGGTCACATTTATATTTGAAACTGATTTATAGAGTTGTATGTGAACTTAACCTTCTGTTTAAAAAGCATGCAATCCAAGGTCATGCTACCAAACACTTCAACTACCAAAGCAATTTGCTGTGGCACAGTGCAATTAAATGAATGCTACATAACTGGATATCTGTAGTACTGACATTTCTGAACTGCAGAGTTGATAATTGCAGTTGGATAGAGAAATGATCTAATTTCTGTTTCCTTGACCACACTTAATTTTAAGTGCTGGGGATTAATTTTAAACATGCCGCCACATCTGTCAAAGAGGTGCAGAGCAAGAAGATGACCAAGATTTTAAAAAATGGGTGTCCAAAGTCAAGTGTCTGTGTCCATTTAGACATGTAGGTGACTTGACTTTTAAACTGCCGATAACTGGAGGAATTATATTAACATATCTCCCCCTCCTAGAGAAGTTACATACAATCCAAAAATAGTATGTAAATCAGTGGTTTCCAACCTTTTTATGCACAAGATCACTTTTTGAATTTAAGATCAACCCAGCCTCTATGCCACCAACTTCATTTCCTCCCTCCCTCCATCACTTGCTCTCCTCCACCCTCACTCACTTTCATGGGGTTGGGGTGCGGGAGGGGGTGCAGGCTCTGGGCTGGGGCCCAGGGGTTCGGAGTGTGGGAGGGGGCTCCGGGCTGACCCTGGGGCAGGGGGTTAGGGTGCAGGAGGTGGTGAGGGGTCCAAGCTCTGGGAGGGAATTTGGGTGCAGGCCCAGGACTGGGGCAGGGGCTGGGGTGTGGGAGGGGGTGTGGGGTCTGGGAGGCTGTTTGGGTACAGGAGGGGGCTCTGCGCTGGGGCAGAGGATGGGGTGCGGGACGGGGTGAGAGATGCAGGCTCTGACTGGGAGGCGTTTACCACAGGTGACTCCCGGTCGGCGGCACAGCGGGGCTAAGGCAGGCTCCCTGCCTGCCCTGGCCCCACGCTGCTCCCGGAAGTGGCTGGCATGTCTCTGTGGCCCCTCCGTGAGCTGCCACTGCCCCTGCAGCACCCATTGGCTGGGAACTATGGCCAATGGGAGCTGCGAGGGTGGTGCTTGCGGGCATGGGCAGCGCACGGAGACCTGCTGCCCTCCTCCCCAGGCTGCAGTTCCCAGCCAATGGGAGCTATGGAGTCCATGCTGGGGGGCAAGGGCATTGGCAGCTCACAGAGGGGGCAGGGGCAGTGGCAGCGTGCGGCGTCGCCTCTCCCCCTCCACCCAGGGCTGCAGAGACATACCAGCTGCTTCCAGGAGGGGCATGAGGCCAGGGCAGTCAGGGAGCTGTCTTGGACTCACTGTGCCGCCAGACTTTTAGCGACCAGAGATCGCGATCTACCGGTTGGTGACCACTGATATAAATGTTAGCATTTTTAATACAATGGACACCCGCAAGCCCACAAGCTTAGTTCAGTAAATTTTAACTTAATATGATGTTTGTACAGGTTATTGCATGTTTGTCTCGCCTTCCTCCCTCTTCTTTACTATACAATGGATGTTTAGGCTGTTCCTGTTTAATTCAGATCTGAACACTTAGTAGCCTTCCTTGAAGTCATCTGTGTGACTCTGGTTGTATAGGTGCCCAATTTTTAATTTTATAGAGGAAATGTGTGCAGCAGATTTTCTTTGAGCTAGTTGATTTGTCTATTAAGTACGTCACATTTCATGAAATAAATTTTATAAGTTACCTGATATTTGAACAAAATTAATAAATCATCATGGCTTCACTCCAGGAAAGAAGATGCCTTCTGGTCTCTAGAGGACTGAATAAAATTTACAAGCACTATAGATATGGGATGAGCATTAAACTTAAAATTACACTAGCCCAATGAGGGTGACATGTAATTCTGTGGTGGTGATCCATTGCAGCATTTATAAGAAGTTATTTACTCTAGTGTCTAGCAAAGCTCCTTATTTTTTATCTTAAGGATACTGATGCCTCCTGGAGATGTCAGTGGTGTGTGCGCTTAGGGTTGCAGCTGAGTCCTGCACAAACTGTGGGACTGTTCAGTTGGTGGTGGTGGTGTGTGCACCAGAACTGTCTTCTCCCCAGGTTACGCCTTTCTGCTAGGCTTATTTCTGTTGTGAGTACAAAGTACAACTACATCATTAAAGCTCAGACCTGGAGCAGATGGCCTCCACCAGCTTCCTTGGTTGGTGCAATAATGCTAGAAAGCCCGCAGAGAGGATGGTTCAGTAAATTCTGTAAATCACTCTCACTTACGTTATAAGAACTTTTTTGGAAACTATATCTGCTCTCTGATTTAGAACTTGTACGCAAATCAGGCATAGTCGGTGAACTGGTAAATGTTTAACTTGTATTCTATCTACTCCTTTTCCCCCTGCCCTTCTGCTTAGGTTAAGGGGCCTCTTCCTTTTCATAGGAAACTGTCCAACATTTCAATCTTAAACATCTAAAAATCTCTAAGCTGCTTTATCATGACATCCAGAGCTGTCTAATTTCTATACAAGAGTGACAAGGGGGTGGCTAAAAATGTTTACCACATTTATGCCACAAGGTGGCATTAAAATACAACAAATAGCTATATTTTATCCTCTAAAAATTTCACATTGTTCAAACAAGGATGTTTATCATGCAAGTTTCAGCCATGATAAGTTTATCCAAAGTAGATGGCCTTTTTCATGTTTGACTTGTAAAACAAAACTGTGTTGACAGGGTTGCATTGGTAATTACACCTCTACCCCGATATAATGCGACGCGATATAACACAAATTCTGATATAACATGGTAAAGCAGCGCTCCGCGGGGGGGGGCAGGTCTGCACATTCTGGCGGATAAAAGCAAGTTCAATATAACATGGTTTCACCTATAATGCAGTAAGATTTTTTTGGCTCCCGAGGACAGCGTTATATCTAGGTAGAGGTGTAGTTTATTGCTTATAAATTTGGGGACTCTTCTCTTTTGGATAAGAATTCTCCTAGTGATGGGTGATTATCAGCACCCAATTAACACTATACATATTTTCCTAGACTTGTAAGAGTTTTTTAAAAAAACCCAAATATGAGGATTCTGTGGTGTATATCGTGCATTCTGATAGTATCAAACCTTGCTTCAAAAAATAAAACCCTTGCGGGCAGAAGCAGCTGAAGGAGTGAAATGTACTTGTCATGTCTTAAGCAAAACTAATACTTTTAGGCGCTAATGATACTGAGTTGTAATTATGCCTGAAAGTTTTCAAAAGCACTTGTAGCTCTCCTTGCAGCTGCATTCATTATGTAGTTGTCAAAATATTAAGAAATGGTTCTAGAACCTTTCTTTTGGAAGAAGAGCATCCAACATGATTTTTTTTTTTTTTTAATAAAAAGAAACCAGTCCAATGCAGCAACAACCATGCTCTCTACAACTGTAATTGAAGTTTCACTTGTGAAGTATGTTTTTTAAACCCTACTTAGGTGCTTATTGGAAGTACTGACTTAATAGTCTAGCTCTCATTATAGTCTCTCATTATGCATGCAACAAGTACTACACGTGTAGTGACAGTGAATGTTGGTTGACTCATATGAGCAAACATGCCTCAACCCTGAACTTGATGGATCATTTCCAGGGTCATAGGATTGTTCAGTCTCCATGCCCATTGAGTTTTTGGTGCCTCTGTTGGGATTAATTGTGAAAGTGGCTTTTTTGACACATTTTATGCACCGTGAAACGGTATTGACACCACTTAACTCATGTCACTGAACAGTCAAGCACTGTGAGACAAGTTTTCAGAGGTGGTTATAGTTATCAAGGCTTATTATCCATGGTGAATAGAAATAGAGTGCAACAACTATTGCAAATGGCTGTGCAGACCCAGATTTACCTTCAGAGGCTGGAGTGTGGTAAACTATGAAGAAAATGAAGGTTGTTCTCTGTTCACTGACAGCGTAATCAGAAGTGATACACAGGGTGTGATGTACCATTTCATAATTGCCTTTTTCTGTCCTAACTTTAAGCCAGTATGGTATTTCTTCCCATAGTATAAATATGATGATAACCTAGGAAAAGCTTCCTTTTGATATAAGAGTTTAGAGTTGGAAAACTTCTTTGGTGATCGTATATCATAAAAGTGTTGTATAAGTATCTTGAATGAAAAGATAGCAACAGTAAGAGAATAAAAGACAACTTTAATGGATTGCCAAAAGCCAAGAATCTCATACTGAGAACAAGAGGTTCTTTGAAATATTTGTGGAAAGAATTAACGTAGTGAATGATACAAATCTTACATTGAAATTTTCTCTTTCTTTAGGGTCCTGTACTTATAGGCAGCTCTCATGGTGGTGTTAACATTGAAGATGTTGCTGCAGAGACTCCTGATGCGATAATTAAGGAACCCATTGATATTGTGGAAGGCATCAAAAAGGAACAAGCTGTCAGGGTACTAAAGAGTACATTTCCACACAATCATAGTTAGAGGGAGTTTTGCTTTTGTAAATATACTTAGTAAATTTTATACAGCCTTTTGGCTGACTAAAGAAAACTGACACTTCCAAACATTATTAGTAAATTATTACTAGATATTTTAATGTAGTGTTTAGTTTGCAATAAAGAATATAAATCTAGCTCCAGATGTGGGTACTTAGGCCAGTGTATAGCCTGGGAGCCTTAATTTCACTGTCCCATGTAGGATAAATGCGATTGACTGTTTTAAAAAAAACAAAAGCCAGGAGCCACTCCCTGCAGGGTAGGTAAAGTTCTGTAGCTAGAGGCTAGACTTGTTTAGCTGTGTTAAAATAATATATAAAAGTAATATTTAATAATAATTAATCATACTTATATATTTAACATATAATACATTTATATATTAAATATAAGTAATATATAATAATTTATAAAAGATTTAAATGCCTAATGTTATAAACTGATTACCAGAATACTTTGTTTTTTACTTTCAGTTGGCCCAGAAAATGGGATTTCCCCCTAACCTGGTGGATGAAGCAGCAGATAATATGATCAAGATATATAATCTCTTTATGAAATATGATGCTACCATGGTAGAAATAAACCCTATGGTAGAAGATGCATCAGGAGTTGGTAGAGTACCTTCTTTATAGAATTTTTTAGATGGGCAGTTTGAATCTGCACAGAACATGTCTGTTTTAGGGGTTCTGCTAAAGTTTCTCCAACTATATACAGTAAGAGGATTTAGCATTAACATGGTATGTTGAAAAATGTAGTGAAAACTGACTGTGGCACCTAAACATCTGCAAGCATATTCAGCAGGGCTGTGGAGCGATGAAAAAGCTTAATCGTGATTAAACAATAATAGAATACCATTTATTTAAATATTTTGGGATGTTTTCTACATTTTCAAATATATTGATTTCAGTTACAACACAGAATACAAAGTGTACACTGCTCACTTCATATTTATTTTTGATTACAAGTATTTGCACTGTAAAAAAAAAAAAGAAAAGAAATTGTATTTTTCAGTTCACCTGATACAAGTATTATAGTGTACTTTCTTTATCATGAAAATTGAACTTACAAATGTA
>NC_048298.1:288947411-288971421 GCF_013100865.1 Trachemys scripta elegans | reverse complement strand
GTTATCCAGCCAGTTATGCACCCACCTTATAGTAGCCCCATCTAAATTGTATTTGCCTAGTTTATTGATAAGAAAATCATGCGAGACCGTATCAAATGCCTTACTAAAGTCTAGGTATACCACATCCACAGCTTCACCCTTATCCACAAGGCTCGTTATCCTATCAAAGAAAGCTATCAGATTGGTTTGACATGATTTGTTCTTCACAAATCCATGCTGGCTATTCCCTATCACCTTACCACCTTCCAAGTGTTTGCAGATGATTTCCTTAATTACTTGCTCCATTATCTTCCCTGGCACAGATGTTAAACTAACTGGTCTGTAGTTTCCTGGGTTGTTTTTATTTCCCTTTTTATAGATGGGCACTATATTTGCCCTTTTCCAGTCTTCTGGACTCTTTCCCGTCTCCCATGATTTTCCAAAGATAATAGCTAGAGGCTCAGATACCTCCTCTATTAGCTCCTTGAGTATTCTAGGATGCATTTCATCAGGCCCTGGTGACTTGCAGGCATTTAACTTTTCTAAGTGATTTTTAACTTGTTCTTTTTTTTATTTTATCTGCTAAACAAACCCCCTTCCAATTAGCATTCACTATATTAGGCATTCCTTCAGACTTCTCGGTGAAGACCGAAACAAAGAAGTCATTAAGCATCTCTGCCATTTCCAAGTTTCCTGTTACTGTTTCTCCCTCTTCACTAAGCAGTGGGCCTACCTTGTCTTTGGTCTTCCTCTTGCTTCTAATGTATTGATAAAAAGTCTTCTTGTTTCCCTTTATTCCTGTAGCTAGTTTGAGCTCATTTTGTGCCTTTGCCTTTCTAATCTTGCCCCTGCATTCCTGTGTTGTTGGCCATATTTATCCTTTGTAATCTGTCCTAGTTTCCATTTTTTATGAGACTCCTTTTTATTTTTTAGATCATGCAAGATCTTGTGGTTAAGCCAAGGTGGTCTTTTGCCACATTTTCTATCTTTCCTAACCAGCAGAATAGCTTGCTTTTGGGCCCTTAATAGTGTCCCTTTGAAAAACTGCCAACTCTCCTCAGTTGTTTTTCCCCTCAGTCTTGATTCCCATGGGACCTTACCTATCAGCTCTCTGAGCTTACCAAAATCTGCCTTCCTGAAATCCATTGTCTCTATTTTGCTGTTCTCCCTTCTACCCTTCCTTAGAATTGCAAACTCTATGATTTCATGATCACTTTCACCCAGGGTGTCTTCTACTTTCAAATTCTCAACGAGTTCCTCCCTATTTGTTAAAATCAAGTCTAGAACAGCTTCCCCCCAGTAGCTTTTTCAACCTTCTGAAATAAAAAGTTGTCTGCAATGCAGTCCAAGAATTTGTTGGATAGTCTGTGCCCCGCTGTGTTATTTTCCCAACATATATCCGGATAGTTGAAGTCCCCCATCACCACCAAATCTTGGGCTTCGGATGATTTTGTTAGTTGCTTAAAAAAAGCCTCATCCGCCTCTTCCACCTGGTTAGGTGGCCTGTAGTAGACTCCTAGCATGACATCTCCCTTGTTTTTTACCCCTTTTAGCCTAACCCAGAGACTCTCAACACTTCCATCTCCTATGTCCATCTCTACCTCAGTCAGAGTGTGTACATTTTGAATATACAAGGCAACACCTCCTCCCTTTTTCCCCTGTCTATCCTTCCTGAGCAAGCTGTACCCATCCACACCAACATTCCAATCATGTGTATTATCCCACCAAGTTTCAGTGATGCCAACAATGTCACAGTTGTATTTATTTATTAGCACTTCCAGTTCTTCCTGCTTATTACCCAGACTTCTCGCATTTGTATATAGGCATCTAAGATACTGGTTTGATCTTTCCTCCCAGTTTTGTCCCGACCCTCCTTTCTCTCTGCCAATATAGCCCACACTCCCTCTCGTTTCCGACCCATCTCCCAGGTCTCCATGTTCCCCACTTACCTGTGGGCTTTGCTCACCTGTCCCCGTCGAACCTAGTTTAAAGCTCTCCTCACTAGGTTAGCCAGTCTGTGTCCAAATAGGGTCTTCCCCTCCTCGAAAGGTGAACGCCATCTCTGCCTAGCAGTCCTTCCTCGAATAGCATCCCGTGGTCTAGGAAGCCAAAGTCCTCCTGGCGACACCATCTTCGCAGCCAGGCATTCACCTCCATGATGCATCTGTCTCTGCCTGGGCCCCTACCTTTGACAAGAAGAATTGAAGAGAATACCACCTGCGCTCCAAACTCCTTCACCCGTACTCCCAGAGCCCTGTAGTCACTCTTGATCCGCTCAGTGTCACACCGCGCATATCATTTGTGCCCACATGGATGAGTAGCATGGGGTAGTAGTCAGAGGGCTGGATAATCCTCGACAATGCCTCCGTAATGTCTCGGATACGGGCTCCCGGCAGGCAGCATACCTTCCGAGATGAAATGTCAGGGCGATAGATGGGCGCCTCCGTCCCCCTCAGCAGAGAGTCTCCGACCACCACTACCCTATGTTTCCTATTCGCAGTGGTGGCAGCAGACCTCCCAGTCTTAGGGGTACGAGGCTTCTCCTCCTTTACTGTAGGGGGTGATTCCTTCTTTTCTGTATCAAGAAGAGCATAACGGTTACCTATTACCCCGGCGGGAGGGTTTGGAGCAGGGGTGGAGCACTGCCTGCTGCCAGAAGTAACCAGCTGCCAGTGTCCACCCTGAGCCATCTCTTCCTCCACCAGTGATGTATCAGCAGTCCTGTGTACTGGGACAGCTACCTCAGCTGTCTCCACATGGACACTGTCGAGGAATTGCTCGTGGATTCGGGTGCTCCTCAACCTAGCCACCTCCTCCTGTAGCTCTTCCACCTGCTGCCTGAGAGATTCCACCAGCAGGCACCTTTCACATTGGATGGTCCCCCCAGCCTGGATATCAGTAAGTGGAAATTGCAGGTTACAGTCTCTGCAAAACCACACCAGGATCTGGGTAGAAGCATCCATGCTCAGGCGCTCTGTCTGGCTACAGGCGCAGGTGGAGGAGACAGAAGCAGTGCTGGCACAGCGTTGTGGGTCTTCCTAACCATCGTAAACCTCCCTCTGTCAAACTCCCGTCTACAGCCCCCTGTCCGCTGAAAGGGTTGTTTAAGCAAGTTCTGAATGTAGTTGGTTTATAGGTTTTAAGGGGAATAAAGGGAAAACAGATAGAACCGGCAAGGGACCCTCGCCCCCTTCCCGCTCCCCTTCCCACCTCCCTTGCGAAACTCCCAGTTAGCAGCCCCTGTTTGCAAAAGCTCCCTGGTCGCTTGTGCGCTGCTTTATAAAGCCCTGGCCTGTATGAATGCCCCGCCCACTGATTAAGGCTCAGCCACTTACCAGAGGCTTCTAGCTTTCAAACCTTCCTTTGAAGCTCACAGCTTCCAACTGCCAGCCACAGCACATGGTCCTTCAAACAACCAAACAGACTGACAAACACAAGCTCAGCATACAGCAAGTAACCCCCAAACACAAACAAACACACACTACAGTCACTTACCCCAAGGATGATCTAGATAATACTTAGTCCTACAATAATTGTCTTGCAGTACAGTAGAACCCTGTTTATTCGATCATCTATTATCTGACTCCATATAAACTTAACAGTGCGCACTGGTCCAGAAGCGGGCAATCTCTCATGTTGGCCACTAGATGGTGCTGCAGCCTCACACTGTCCCGTATTCCAGATTAGCTGAATCTTTGATTATCTTTCTCCCAGTCCCAATTAGATCGGATAAACGGGATTCTGACGTACATTATTTTAGAGACGAGTAATTTTTCTGCTGAATTCTTGTAGAATTAAATGAAGGTTTTCTTAAACCATGTGCTTAGCATTGAATTTCTGGAGCTTGAATTTTTAGAACTGATTTTTGCCCATCTGAGTGGGCTGAATCCCTTTATCTGATGTGATGGGCTATTTGCTGCTTGTTAAAATTCTTCATAATATTCTAGTAGGATGGTGGACTTGATGTGTGTTCTATCATTAAATGTATAACCCTACGTGCTGTTTTCTGTATGTAGGTACTGGCTATTCTGGTGAATATTTTTGGAGGCATTATGCGATGTGACGTTATTGCACAAGGTATCATTATGGCAGTAAAGGATTTGGACCTAAAAATACCTATTGTTGTACGGTTACAAGGTGAGCACTCTTCAATACTGTGTAAATCTGTCTTTGGATTTATGTTTGTCAATAGTGCTCCTAGGTGCTAGAATAATACTAATAATAGTGATCACTGTGTTTATCAGTTCACTTAATGCATAGCAAAATTGCTTGTATACAGAAGAATATTTTGTAAAGAGAAATATATACTAATATCTAAAATCCAGTGTTTTTCTTGATGACTCTATTAAATATTTATTTCTTACCATATTGTTTTTTGGTAACTGTTTAGTTAACATTTTAGAACAGCAAATCTAACTTGCGGCTACTGTAAATGCCTTCTAGTGTATACTGTACTCATCTCAATTTTGAGATGTCTTGGTAGATCTGTCCTGGAAAACTTGATCATCACCAGCTCACGTGGTCTCTGATTGAAGTGGATAGTTAGTGGGTCATTATTTCATTCAGTACTGAATTCTGTTGTTTAAAACTCCTTCTCTTTCTTCAGGTACACGAGTTGATGATGCCAAAGCTTTAATAACAGCTAGTGGCCTCAAAATCCTTGCTTGTGATGACTTGGATGAAGCTGCTAAAATGGTGAGCAAGAAAGAGCTTTTTGCATAACTCTTCATAACAGATGGTATGCTTTAATATGAAGTCTTAGTAAAGTTGTATCTTCCCCCAGTCAACTTAAAACAGGAGTCTAGGATAAAATATTTGAAACCTTGAAGATCACTGACACTATGTATCCAAAGTACACCTCTACCCCCAATATAACACGACCCAATATAACACAAATACGGATACAACGTGGTAAAGCACCGCTCCGGAGGGGCGGGGCTGCGCAGTCCGATGGATCAAAGCAAGTTCGATATAACGCGGTTTCACCTATAATGCGGTAAGATTTTTTTGGCTCCCGAGGACAGCGTTATATCGGGGTAGAGGTGTATTTCACAAAGCAGTAATTAACTGGTAGGGCCGTAACTTTATAGGCAGAATCTATTTTACCCCAAACTAGGAACCTGCTCTATATTGCTAAAGAGGAATATTGACCAGATTATTACCTATTTTTATAAAAGAGCCAAGAGATCTTTAATTTTGTAGATGGGCAGAAGGGGGACCTCAAGTGAAAATCTCATCTGAAAGGCTGCACTTCTAATGGTGCACCCCTCCTTGGTACTGTATTTTTAGGTCAACACTTTTAGTAGTTGAAGGCCAAGGTAAGTATTTGAACTCCCTAATAAGCAAGAGTGCTACCAGTGTATAATCTGAATCATTTGTTATGTTAGCTCCTGGGGTTGAACTCTCCAGAACTAGCTGCGTTCAGGGGAACAACCTACTCACCCTGATCCCACAAAACTGAGTTTAAAGGCACAGTGGAAATCCTGTTAAGCTGATCAAGCCCTTGGTTGATCATATCAATGCTTCTGCAGCAGAGAATTTGGGTTTTAGACCTATATTGCATTTGTATAAGGTGCCCACCATCCAAAGCTACTGGTACCATTTTATAAACGAAGAAATAAGTTTGTCAAGGTTAACATGACCCAAATTAATTTTTGTTAATTTAAAATTATATCCTATATACCAACAGGTAAATCACTTTAAAAGGTACTAGTAGTTTAAAAATAACATAAATTTCTCCAGAGAATATTTACTTGTGTTAAAAAAGCACCCTGAGGCCCCAGTTGGATTGAGGCCTATTGTTCTGAGCACTGTATAAATGTATATTAAAATATAAGGGTTTGACTACACTTGAAAATTAACATGGATTAATTTTAAAGTGCAATGTGTGGGCATTTTCTTGTTCTGGAATGGGAGTGGCTTGTTCCTGTTTAGTTTAACCCACTTTCAACGTGGCTTAAACTAAACAGGAACAAGGCACTCCTGTTCCAGAATAAGGGTACATCTACACTACAGGGGGGAGTCGATTTAAGATACGCAAATTCAGCTACGTGAATAGCGTAGCTGAATTCGACGTATCGCAGCCGACTTACCCCGTTGTGAGGACGGCGGCAAAATCGACTTCTGCGGCTTTCTGTCGGCGGCGCTTATTACCACCTCCGCTGGTGGAGTAAGAGCGCTGATTCGGGGATCGATTGTCGCGTCGCAACAGGACGCGATAAATCGATCCCCGAGAGGTCGATTTCTACCCGCCGATTCAGGCGGGTAGTATAGACCTAGCCTAAGTGTTATTCACATGCAACTTCCAGGTTAACTCTTCGTAGACAAGTCCTAACTCCCTGAAGAGCTTTGTTTTAAAATAATGCAGCAAGTAGGTGTAACAAACGGAAGAGGGAAAAATGAGGGTGACAGTAATAGGATCACATGATTGTGTAGATTATTTATGCATAATTTGTTGGTTTTATAAAGTTATGAACGAACAATATCATTAGCATCTGTTAGATACCAGGTGGCCAGCATGGATTACTAAGCTAGACAAATGTGGACTAGAAATAAGGTGCATATATTAACAGTGAAGGTAATTAACAATTGGAACAACTTAATAAGAGTTGTGGTGAATTCTTCATCACAGGAAACTTCTTAAATTCAAAAAGAACGAGGAGTACATTGTGGCACCTTAGAGACTAACAAATTTATTTGGGTATAAGCTTTTGTGGGCTAAAACCCCTTTATCGGATGCATTCAGTGGAAAATACAGTAGGATGAGGGGGACGGATAGCTCAGTGGTTTGAGCATGGGCCTGCTAAACCCAGGGTTGTGAGTTCAATCCTTGAGGGGGCCATTTACAGATTTGAGGCAAAAATCTGTCTGGGGATTGGTCCTGCTTTGAGCAGGGGATTGGACTAGATGACCTCCTGAGGTCCCTTCCAACACACACACACACACACACACACACACACACACACAAAATGGGAGTTACCATACCAATTCTAACAAAACCAATCAATTAAGGTGGGCTATTATCAGCCAGTAGGAAAAAAAACTTTTGTAGTGATGATCAGGATGGCCCATTTCAAACAGTTGACAAGAAGGTGTGAGTAACAGTAGGGGAAAACTTTTTCTAAAAGAGATGCTCTAGTTCAACCAAAGGTATTGGACTTGAAGCAGAAATTAAATTCAGGAAAGTCCTGTAGCCTGTGTCATGCATACTACATGATCACAATGGTCTCTTCTGGCCTTTAAATCTATGAATCTGTTTTTTTTTCTTATGGCAAGCTTTCTGACATCACTTTCTAAAATAGACTGTCTAGTTGAACTCCTAAAATTTAGTAGTGTCATTTGTTAAACTGTTAATATTTCTTGAATTATCTCTTTATAACTTTATTTCCTTTTCCCCCCCAGGTTGTGAAACTTTCAGAAATAGTGACCTTAGCAAAGCAAGCTCAGGTGGATGTTAAGTTTCAGTTGCCAATCTGATCTGAGTTGTCATGGAAGTGTCTAAAGTGTTATAGTCTCGAAAATACTGTGTTCTGTGGTTTTTTTCCTCTTTTTTTTTTTTTTTTTTTTTTTCCGTGTGGAGGTTTTAAATTGCTTGACAGGCGCACAAACTTTAAAGCACCTGGTTCTTAATGTTAATATTAAAAATGGTCAGAGTTCATGTAAAAGTGTCTGTATTGCTGATATGTAGACTTTTAGTTGCTGTCCCAACACTCCAGCTTCTGCTGCAGAATGTCGCTTGCAATATTCATTCATTATTGTCAAAAACAAAGTTTTTGTTGGAAAATAGATTCTTCTGAATAAAATCTGAAGTTACTTTAATTGTATATTCCTATTAGCTTCAGTAAAGATAAATACGATGACTAGACTTTCTAGCACTCATAATGTGGAGGAATGTATTGAAATGGTATTTTTTTATTGGAGACCTTTAATCTGCAGTATAATGAATGGATTTGAGCACACCAATTATAATGCATAAATAGTGTATTTGAATAAACCCAGCAACTTTCTAGAAGTGCATGGCGGATTTGACCAGTTAAATATCGGGACAATGTAACAATCACTACAAGATATACTGTAGCACTTAAGTCTTCATGGTTTCTAGTGTTATTAAAAAGCATCATGTAGCTTTGTATATCAACAATAAAGCATATTTCCTAAAGTGTGGCAGACTTGACATACAGATAATTAGAATGTCAATTGTAAGTTAATAAAATCTCTCCCAAGAGATCAGTATTACATTTTTCCTTTGTCCACTTTGATGAATAAGTCGCACAGTTAAGTGAGCCCATGAAGGAATTGGTAGGGTTTAAACCAACAGGTGAAGAGGTTTTGTAAGTAAATCTGTAAAGCAGCGTGTTTCTTCTGGCACTTCTTCATGAATTGCATTGCAGCATATAAACTTATGGGAACTTGATATGTGATACAATGATGCTTTCATATTGTCTAGTGTACTGTATTATACTAAAAGTGAACATGCAGATCTTCCCAGTCTGGCTTCTCTGTACTGAAAGGCACTATAATAGGAAGGCACTGGAAAGCATCTGTGTTATGAGAAATTCAACTCAAACCAACCAATGGGATATCTTGTGTGTCATTTTGCTTACCTTGCAGCATTATTCAGTTTTAAGTGACAAAAAAAAAAGCTAAAGGAATTCAGTCAAATATAATAATTCTCTTGACTCTGGTGCTAACACACACTAAATTGACATTTAAAAAAAATCTAATTTACTTTTCACTATTTTGTTTGTTTTAACTTGTCATATCTGGGATAATGACAAGTTAAGTTAGTATCTAGGTACCTTCACTTGCTGGTTCTTTAGTATATTGACAGTGGTGTTGGGTTCACTGTCTGTGTGGAAGCTTTTTATTAGTTTTTATTACAATAGAGTTCAGAAGCCCCCATTGGGATTGTGTCCCCTTTGTGCTAGGTGCTGCACAAATTCACTTGTGCTACTGTTATTTAAAATGCAGTGACCTATCTATACTCCCCTTTATGGTGCATTTAAACACTGAAAAAATGCCCTTAAAAATCATTTAAATTTGTGTTCTGTGGGTTGGACGTTACATCATTAACCTTGCTCCTGTTACATGTGTGTGCTTGGAGGTACCGGCAGTGGATTTCACAAAGGGAACTTCCATAACTTCAGAGCTAAGAAACTGTCGGGGAAGAGGTGAGAAGAGGAAGGGAGTAAATGAGGTGTAGAAAAGTTTACAGAAAATTGTATGTTTGGGTGCAGGGCTGGGATTTAACATGTTTAAATAAAAGCTGAGGGTTAAAAATTCTGCAGTGAAATCAACTGGAAAAAGTGGCTAAAATAGGTTGTTTTTAATAGGTTTGTGAATTAAAATCAGTGAAAGATTTGACTTTAATCACTTGACAGCGCTAGTTTAAAAAAATTGTGATTAATCGTGCTGTTAAACAATAATAGAATACCATTTATTTAAATATTTTTGGATGTTTTCTACATTTTCAAATATATTGATTTCAATTACAACACAGAATACAAAGTATACAGTGCTCACTTTATATCTATTTTTGATTACAAATATTTGCACTGTAAAAAACTAAATTGTATTTTTCAATTCCCCCATTAAAAGTACTGTAGTGAGATCTCTTTATCATGAAAGTTGAACTTACAAATGTAAAATAATGTACAAAAATAACTGCATTCAAAAACAAAACAATGTAAAATTGTAGCGCCTACAAGTCTACTCAGTCCTACTTCTTGTTCAGCCAATCACTCAGACAAACAAGTGTGTTCATTTGCAGGAGATAATGCTGCTCGCATCTTGTTTATAATGTCACCTGAAAGTCAGAACAGGCATTCGCATGGCATTATTGTAGCTAGAGTCACAAGATATTTACATGCCAGATGCGCTGAAGATTCGTATGGCCCTTTGTGCTTCAATCCCCATTCCAGAGGACATATATCCATGCTGATGGTGGATTCTGCTCTATAACAATCCAAAGCATATGGTCTGATGCATGTTCATTTTCATCATCTGAGTCAGATGCCACCAGCAGAAGGTTGATTTTCTTTTTTGGGGGTTCGGGTTCTGTAGTTTCCGCAGCAGAGTGTTGCTCTTTTAAGACTTCTGAAAGCATGCTCCACACTTTGTCCCTCTCAGATTTTGGAAGGCACTTCAGATTCTTAAACCTTGGGTTGAGTGCTGTAGCTATCTTTGGAAATCTCACATTGGTACCTTCTTTGCGTTTTGTCAGATCTGCAGTGCAAGTGTTTTTAAAACCAACAACATGTGCTAGGTCATCATCCAAGACTGCTAAAACATTAAATATATGACAGAATGCAGGTAAAACAGAGCAGGAGACATACAATTCTCCCCCAAAAGAGTTCAGTCACAAATTTAATTAACACATTTTTTTAACGAGGTCATCAGCATGGAAGCGTGTCCTCTGGAATGGTGGCCGAAGCATGAAGGGGCATACAAATGTTTAGCATATGTGGCACATAAATCCTTTGCAGTGCCGGCTACAACAGTGCCATGCGAATGCCTGTTCTCATTTTCAGGTGACATTGTAAATAAGAAGCAGGCAGCATTAGACTCATAAATGTAAACAAACTTATTTGTTTTAGCAATTGGGTGAACAAGAAGTAGGACTGAGTGGACTTGTAGGCTCAAAAGTTTTATATTGTTTTGTTTGAGTGCAGTTATGTAACAAAAAATCTACATTTGTAAGTTTCACTTTTATGGTAGAGTGCATTACAGTACTTGTATGAGGTGAATTGAAATACTATTTCTTTTCTCATTTTTACAGTGCAAATATTTGTAATAAAAAATAAAAAGTAAGCACTGTACACTTTGTATTCTGTGTTGTACTTGAAATCAATATATTTGAAAATGTAGAGAAACATCTAAAATATTTAATTTCAATTTGTATTCTATTGTTTAACAGAGCAATTAAAGCTGCGATTAATCGCAATTAATTTTTTGAGCTAATCGTGTGTGTTAACTGCGATTAATCGACAGCCCTACTTTAAACTTGAATTAGTGTGCTTATAACTTGAAAAGTGATTAAAAATACATTAGGGAGGTCTGTGATTGTCTCAATAGACTTCCATATCAAATGTCTTCAATTTATGTGTGTTTCTGGTCAGCCTTGCACACTCAGGTTTAGCTTGTGTGCTTTCTTTCAAAATTGCAATAACAAAGGTTTTTAAGGGCAAATTAGATCCTTGGTAATACCTGTGCAGCCGCACTGCCATCAAAGGATTTATACAGGTTTGACTTTATTACATTTCTGTTGATGCACAAGAACGGATAGAATCCAGCCCACTATTAGCTCGTAGAGCTAACAGAACTAAAAAGCAATAAAAATGTCTGCCACTAAAATCAGATACAACTAAATACCTGATAAAACTGTTCCATGTGTTTAAGAGGTCACTTTTTTATAGTAAGTTTTTTTTAGAGTAAAACTTCATTTTAAAATGAAGAGGTGAAAGTGGAGGGCAGAAATACTTTGACGTAGTTAAATGTGATGTACTAAAATTGGGAAACCATGCAAATGCTTTGGAATACAACTCATGGATCTTATTAGTCTCAAGATGGGTGAAGTATGATTTTTTTATTATTTTTTTATTTGGACCAGCTTCTGTTGGTGGGTGAGAGAGAGAGAGAAGCCTTTGAGCTTACAGCTCATTATCTTGAAAGCTTCTCTCTCTAACAGAAGTTGGTTCAATAAAAGGTATTACCTCACTCACTTGTCTCTTTAATATCCTGGGACCAACATGGCTATAACACTGCATGAATCTGATTGTCTGATAGCCAGAACTTAATCTCAGTTATTCATGGCAATTACAAATATTTAAACATCCTTAAAATCTGTGAGGAGAGTAATATAAGTCAGCACTTTGTCAAAAGATAGTTATGTAACCATTAAAATATTAGCAAACCCAGGTGACTTATTACACATTTTTAGTTGGTAATCTTGATTCACAAGTAGGTTGACTTCAGGTGAAGTATAAAGTCCTTTACCATTAAAATACTGTGGAAGTCTTGAATCAGGAATATCTGCATGAAAACTTCAGTGGAGACATGGAAGTGACAAAGCTATCAGAGGAGAGCTGCATACAAATATTTGACCACTCACTTGAAAAACTGAGGTGAGAGCCATGTCAGTGGTGGGTATTTTTTTTTTTTTTTTTTAAATAGTGATATGCTCTGAGAAGGTCAGACAATTCTTTAAGTCACTTCAGTATTGTCAAGCTTGCAGATTTATAATCATATGTTGTAATTTACTCTTGTAAAAAATTGTGAACTTTAGATTTTTTTGGCTGCATACTAATTACTATTCAAATAGCACCGGCGGCATGCAATGGCATGTAAAGTACATGGAGAACCTAGTATTTGGTTCATTTAACAAGGTACTAGGACTGCATTGTACACTTCAGTTTGGTGTATTGAGTTGTGATCCTTTAGTTTATTTTGCAGAGATTTTAAATTTTGCTGCAAGAGAAATATTTCCTCTCTACTCCATGTTAAACATGGAATTGGTAGTTTTATATGCAGTTTGCTAGATTACATAGCCTACATGAGTCTGTTTGGGAGGCTAGGAGAGGTCAATATTGCAATGAAGAAGAGGGTAAGAAGGAGTTGTAACTTTAAATGTAAAGATGAATCAAAATGATTGACTTCAAAAAAGTTCAGATGGAGTTTGTGTAGGCCCATCTATAAATGTAGTACAGAGGAATATGAAACATATAACCATGATTACATATTAGAAGCTCCTTATGTGGAAATAAAAGAAGCTTTTACTAGAATGCATAGGTTGTCTTCTCATGAAATCTGCACAATGTGCTGAGTTTTGCATCTGTCCAAATGCATCTTAAAAGCAAATGGCTTTTGTAAGAGCTATGCAAGCATTCTACCCTAGGAATTTAGACAAATATTCATCAAATAAAAACATCTCAGCTGTGTTACGTCCCACAAAGCATCTACCACTGACTAAAGAGCTCATATTTAAGTATACTGCTAATTTATTATTGGCAAGTAGTACTACTGGGAAGCCAATGACTTAAAAGGGGTGAATTTTGTGCACTGTAGATTTTAAGTAAAATGGTCAAATGTTTTATGAAGACGACCCAAAATATTTGGCATCTACCCTACCAATTGCGGGATTGTGTGAAATACATTTTACCCTCCCATTCTGACTCTGGAGTATCTATGGTGATAGAAGCCTGCTGTTGACTTCCTGCAAACAGTACAAAAATATATCTTCATACAGGATATATCAATTTTTTTAATAGTAGCGGCCAGACCAGTGTGCTTTTATATAAGAGGAACTTGTACAAAGAGCATTACTTAAATGCAGATTAAGATGGATCATTAAATCTTTGGCAAAACTACTTTTCATGTTATGGAAATCCCTGGAACTGCTCATGAAAAGGGGGATGAAATGAGAGGCTGAGGAAGCTGAAAAAAGCTGGAGCAGAAGCGTTTGCGAAATGTCAGATTATAAATAGGCTTATTACTTTTATGTGGGGAGATACTATATAGACTTTCACTTAAGCACGGTTTGGAGAGCAGGTGCTATGCTCCCTGGAGCTAGAGAATGATTAAAAATTCCTCTTTCAGAAGAGTAATAGCAAGACATTTGAGTGTAGTTTAGTAGATAAAAGATCAGTTGTGTATGTAGGGGGAGTTAATTTCAAAGTAATGAGTGGAGAATTTTAAGTGCCATCAGTCAAAATAGCGAGCTGTTGTGTGATTTAGGTGGGGATTGGTACTGCTTTGAGCAGGGGGTTGGACTAGATGAGCTCCTGAAGTCCCTTCCAACCCTGATATTCTATGATTCTAAAGAAAGGTACATGTAGGACTGGGAGAGCAGAGTGTCAGCCATTCCCAAACCTTTTATTCTGGAAAATTTCTACTCTGCTGCCTGATCAAAGTAGGGATCAAAAGAAAGAAGACACTTGGACATGTTTCTCCAAGAAGTATTAAGGGGATGGGGTGGGTACATGACCATATGAACCAGGCCCCACTAATGAGAGGAAAATCCAACCTCATCCATACTCCTTCCTGAGTGGCTGACAATCTTTACTATGTGCCCCAACAACTCCTCATGTTAAGAGGAAAGGGCATGAGAGCTTAAGATAGCACACCCTACATATCTGCCAACTTTTGAAGATGTGTGGCAGGGTCTCACCTCCTGATGAAAAAGGAGCAAAAGATCTGTGCCTAACCTCTCTTCAATCTTGGCGGAGGGGAAGGGGTAAGATGTGAACCTCTTCCAGCTGAGGAGACCTAAATTGATTGGGCAAATGGGGGAGTGGGGAAAGGGAATCAGATGGCCCATTTTCTCCCCCAATAAGGCAAGTTGGATGGCAGGTAGTACAAATGCAATAAAGCAAGGAGCTGGGGGGAGGGCAGCAGGAGAGGGACTGTACAGTCACTCCCTCTGATGGGAAGCTTTACTGTTTCACATCATTTGGAGAGGCAGCCACATTTTGGTATCCAGTAGTTCCAGGTAAAACTTCTTAATCAGAAATGTTAGAATCAATGTGATGATATTACTATTTATCTTAACAGGCAAATATGGCTGACTCAATTTCTGAGTTTTGATCAGTGCTGCAGGCTGATGAATAGTGTGTAGTAGCCTGACAGCTTGAAATTGTTTTTTCTGATTTGGAATAAAAAATCTTGTTTTCTACAAAGCAAAATTCTGAAAAACTTGTTTCGGGTCAATTGAAATGTTTCATAGTTTAATTGCATAGATTTCTTTAATTTTACTTTATAAATCAGTATAATATAAAATTACAATCTGGTGGTGCATTTTCCTCAATGTTAAGTGTCTCTGGAGGCGTCTGTGAAAGTGAGCGAGAATAGACCTGTGTGCATATATGTCATGCATATTTTTTTGTCTGCTCTATTTATGACCAGTGAAGATTGATTGTTTGCATTACTAGGGAATGTTGCTGCCGTGGTAAGGATTGCTTGTTAGGTAAGGCCAGTGAACATAAAGCGTTCATTTTCTTCAAGACTTAAGCCTGGTCTACACTACAAAGTTAGGTAGACATAAGCTGCATTAGGTCGAGCTGTTAATGTATGTGTCTGCACTACAGAGTCCCTTCCGCCGACCTAAAGGGCTTGTAAAGTCGATTTCTGTACTTAACCATTGTGACAGGCGTAGTGCTTGAGTCGACATAGAGAGAGTGTAGATGCTGCATTGTGTAATTCGAATGAATTGGCCTCCAGGAGGTGTCCCACAGTGCTCTGCTGTGACCGCTCTGGAGAGCACTTTCAGTTTAACTGCACATCAGCCAGGTACGCAGGAAACAGCCACCCCCCTGTTAAAGCCCTGAGAACTTTTGAATTTTCATTTCCTGTTTGATCAGTGTGGAGAGCTCAACAGCACAGCTGGTCCTGCATGCTCAAGGCTACCTTCTGTCCTGGGCTGGTGGCTATGTGATAGTACGCCATCTTTGTCCGCCTGGGGCGGGGCAATAGACTGGGTCAGTCTTTGTAGTTGTTGTCATCGTTCCACAGTGAGCTCGTGCCCCATGTCAGCTGTCGTTGTATCAGGGCGTCTGGCCCTAATTCAGGTAAGGGGCAATTAGCATGCCCTCCTGGGCTTTCCAGATCTTTAGGAAGTTGATGTGGTACACCCGGGTCTCACGCCGCTACCTGGGCAACCAGACCTTATAATCTACCGGTCCCACCCTTCGGACTACTTCAAACGGTCCCTGCCGTTTGGCTAACAGTTTGGACTCAGATGACGGGAGTAGCAACAAGACACGATCACCGGGTTCGAAGGTCCGCAGACAGGTGCCCTGGTTGTACCTCTGCTCCTGGGTCTGTTTATGCTTTCATTAAATTCTCATGGGCAAACCCTCCAAGCCTCTTAAGGTGCTCTCGCAGTTGTAGTATATATGGGATGGACCCAGTAACCCAGGACTCTCGTTCCTCCCAGGGCTCGTGAAGGAGGTCCAGGATCTCCCTGGGTTGCCTTCCATACAACAGTTCAAATAGGGAGACCCCAAGCGTCTACGGGGTTATCTCCCGTATTGCAAACAGCAAGGCAGGTAACAGTCTCCCAATGCCGTGGATCATCCTCTACAAATTTACAGAGCATTGATTTCAAGGTCCTGTTAAATCTCTTGACTAAGCCGTCAGTCTGGGGATGGTAGACTGAAGTCTTCAGGGCCTGGATGTTTAGTAGCTTGCATAGCTCCGCTATTAGTTGGGATGAAAAGTTGGCGCTCTGGTCTGTTAGAATCTCTTTGGTATCCTGACTCGAGCAAGCATTTCTAAGGGTTCCTTTGCTATGGCGGCTGCCATTGTTGAATGCAAGGGGATAGCCTCAGGGTATTGGGTGGCATAGTCTACCAGCACCAATATGTAGCAGAACCCAGAACTACTCTTTTCTAAAGGCCTGATTAAGTCCATGCCTATCCTCTCAAATGGCACTCCTACCACTGGGAGGGGGATCAGGGATGCTTTGCGTATTTCTTTGGGACCGGCGCGTTGACACTTCGGGCAGGAAGCACAGAAGTCACTTACTTCCTTAAGTTTTTCTGGACCAGCATCCATAAGAGCCACCCAGTGTAGGGTCCTCTCTTACCCTAGGTGTCTGGACCAGGGCACCGAGTGTTCCAGCCGCAGCAAGTCCTGTCGGAACTTACATGGCACTAGCAGTTGTTGGATCACTTGTTGGGTTTGTGGGTCCTTTGGTCATCTGGTGTAGGTGCTCACTGTGCCCCTCAAAGCGGGGCTCTTGGGGTGGCCGTGGGTTGGTGTCCCTTTCCTCCTTGGTTGGGTCAATTGCTCCCATGCATGACTCAGAGTGGGGACCTCCCTTTGCTCTTTCAGGAAGTTCCCATCAGTCATCAGCCATTCATGCTCCGCTTCCAGTGTCCACCATTCCAATACCTGCTGCTTTCTGCAAATTCACATGGGCAGGTAGGGGAAAAATGAGGAAGGAGCTAACTGAATGGACATTGAACGTGGGACTTCCTGATCACCTCAGTGCAGCTGTTTGTGGTGGTAACTCTTCACAAAACTACTGTTGCTGTGATATCTTTTTATTCCTTACTCCGATACTGTGAAGGCATCTGAGCCTAGATAGACAAACAAATTAGGGTTAAGCAAATGATTAAATACAGAGAGAATCAGTTATTGCATTGAGAAAAATGTGTGATTTCAGTAGAAAATCTTTCTAGTTATATGTACACATGGCAAACAAAAACCTACCACGGTAAAAGTGGTAAATTAATGAATAATAACGTCCCAGATACAGAGCAGCCTGGATCACTTGGTAAGCTGGGTGCAAGCAAACAATATGCCCTTTAATACAACTAAAAGTAAAGTGTTGCACCTTGGAATAAAGAACATAGGCCATATGTGCAGGATTGGGGATTCTCTCTTGGGAAGCTGTGACTCTGAAAGACTTGGAGGTCATAGTGGATAATCAGTTGAACATGAGCTCCCCGTGTAGTTCTGTGGCCTAAAGGACTAATGTGACCCTAGGATGTATAAACCGGAGATTCAAGTAGGAGTATAGAGTTCATTTTACCTCTGTATTTGGCACTGGTGTGAACAATTCAAGGGTGCTGATAAATTAGAGAGGGTTCAGAGAAAAGCCAGTGATAAAAGGACTGGAAAACATGCCTTATAGTGATTGAGCTCCTTGAGTCTATCTGTTTAGCTTGATAAAGAGAAGGTTGTGGGGAGACTTAATCACAGTACCTAAATAGGGAACAGAACTTTAATAATGGGCTCTTTAATTTAGCAGACAAAGATATAGCAAGAGCCAGTGGCAGGAAGTTGAAGCTAGAAAAATTCAGACTGGAAATAAGGTGCAAATTTTTAATAGGGAGGATAATTAGCATTGGAACAGTTTACCAAGGGGTTGTGGTCTATTCTCAGTCATTGGAAATTTTTAAATCAAGATTGGATGTTTTTTCTAAAAGATGCTCTAGTTCAAACAGGAATTAATTGGGAGAAGTCTTTTGGGCTGTAAGGGTAGGAGGGCAGATAAGATGATCACAATGATCATTTCTGGCTTTAAAATATGAACGTCACTACATGATTCGTGCTCAATTTCCAGAAGTTCTGAGTATGCTCAGCTGCCATTGACTTCATTTAGAGGTGACTCTGTTCAGCACTTCTGAAAATTAGAAAGCTGGGTGACTGGTGCCAGGGTACGTAAGTCAGTAACAGAGCCAGGACTAAGAACCCACAACTCCCAGTCTTGTGGATTGTCCACAAGAAAATCCTTCCTTTCCTTATCCTTTCTTCTCTCTTTTGATCTAGAGTAGCGGGTCTCAAACTGTGGGAAGTGACCCCAAAGTGGGTCATGGGTTCCCTTTAATGGGGGTCGCCAGAGCCAGTGTTGGACTTGGTGGGGCCCCAGGCAGAAAGCTAAAGCCGGAGTCCCACTGTCCAGAGCTGAAGCGGAAGCCTGAGGGCTTTGGCCCCAGACTATAGCCCCCAGTGCGGGGCTGTAGAGTAATACAGGGCACTGGGTTCATGTAGCAATTTTTATGGTCAAAAGGGGATTGCAGGGCAATGAAGTTTGAGAACTGCTGATCTAGAGCAGAGGTTCTCAACCAGTAGTCTGGGGCCCCCGGGGATGGGGCTGCGAGCAGGTTTCAGGGGGGCCACCAAGCAGGGCCAGCATTAAACTCACTGGGGCCCAGGGCAGAAGGCTGAAGCCCTGCCACGTGGGGTTGAAGCCCGGGCCCTGAACCCTGCCAGCCGAGGCTGAAGCCGAAGCCTGAGCAATGTAGCTGTGGCACGGGGCCCTAGGCAATGCCCTGCTTGCTACCCCCTAATGCCCGCCCTGGCTTTTATATGCAGAAAACTCATTATTGTGACACAGGTGGGCTGTGGAGTTTTTATAGCACGTTGGGGGAGCCTCAGAAAGAAAAAGGTTGAGAACCTGTGATCTAGAGCATTTGGGTCAGGCAATACAAAATTCATCAGTGTCATACAACATAGTATATGTGACCCGGACACAACTCATTCTAATGAGTTCTAATTCACAGGAAAACATGGCCATACTGTGTAATACAAGGTCCAGAGAGCACTGAGCAGGGAGTGGCATCCGTAGTCATGCCAAGAATTGGGTTGCCTGGGAAAAAACCACAACAGGCTTTCTGGGAGCCTTGTTTGTGACTGGCACTCTGTTCCCAGAGCGAGCCAGCTTACTTTCCTCTTCTGTCTGTATCTAGCCTTGGGTAGCTGTATGACATTTTAAATGTACAGGTAAATGGCATGTCTGTGTCAAACATTTACTTTCTCAGTGATCCCAGAGGTAACCCTAATTAAAATAACCCCAAAGTACAGCACTTCTATTAATTCCAAACAGTACAGTTTGCAAGGCTAGTCCTGCAGCATTTAGGACCATTACCTCACACACATCCTTATGTTCACAGTGGCAACCTCCACCCTTTAGTTTCGTTCCTTATTAAAAAGCATATTGCAATAATGTCATTTATTGTACCAACTTCTATTGGTGAGAGAGACAAGCTTTCAAGCCACACAGAGCTCCTCTTCAGGTCCGGGAAGGGTTCTCCCAGTGTCAGAACAAATACAAGGTGGAACAGTTTGTTTAGCATACATAGTCAGCACATGTTGTAAGGGATTATTCAAGGTAGAGTGGCCCATTAACACCTTTGCAATCATAAGACTAAAAGGGGGGGGGATAATTGGTTACAGATTGTTGTAATAAGCCATAAATTCAGTGTCTGTTCAGTCCATGAGTTTTAGTGTCTAACAGAGTAATGAATTTAAGCTCCCAGCTCATCTTTTGGAAGTGTTGTGCAGGTTTCCTTTGAGGATGAGGACCGATGGGTCAGATACAGAATGATTGCTTTGTGAGAAGTGTTCACCCACAGGTGATAGGCTGTTTTGTCTTCTATCATTTTCCTGTGTGAGTTCATTCAAGAGCATAGTGATCATCTGGTTTCACCTACATAATTGTTGGAGCATTTAGTGCACTGGGTGAGGTACACCACATGTTGTGATAGGCATGTGTAGGACCTATGGATCTTGAAAGGTGTGGTGTGAGGAGTGTTGATCATTGTAGCAGTGGAGATATGGCTGCAGGTTTTGCATCTATTGTTCTGGCACGGTCGGTGCTGCTTTGCATTCATGTGTCCTGGTCCATGGGGAGCTTGCCTCTGATGATGAGTGTGGAGAAGTTGGGGCATGGGCGGTGGGTATAATAGGTCCTCAGCCTCCCCTAGCCCAGTTGCTGCCGCCGGACCTCAGTTGCAGGTTTGGAGGGTGGAATTTTTGCTTTTTATTATGTCCCATGCAGATTCCGGGGCGACTGAGGAGATGGTATTTGCTATTCAGCTTCCTGAGTTGCTTCCTGATCTCCAGGGAGATTACTGATGAACCCAGAAAGCTGAATAACACATATTGCCGCCTCAGCTGTCCCAGAACCTGCATACGGCATATCAAAAGCTCAGATTCTTCTGGAAAAGAGAAGACGCCAAGAACTTTTGAATTTTCCCGCAGGGTGGCTTGGGGTCTGCAGAGGGGAGGCGCATCTGTGGTTGCTCCGGCCAGCCCACAGCTCCTCTGAGCAGGTGGGGGGGGAGGGGAGGGGGCTCAGGGCTCTGGCTGGCCCGGCACTCCTCTGGCCATGGGAGGGGGAAGCAGGGGGGCTCTGGCCATGGAGGGGATGGGCGGAAGGGGTGGAGCTGGGGGCTAGCCTCCCCAAAGTGGGGCTCCACCTGCTGCCCATGAGTTGGGGTGTTTGAAGGCTAGGGGTTCAGGACAGATTTTTTTTTTTTTTCTAGGATGGGGTCTCCATTGGGTATGGGTTGTAGTTGTTGGGTATTCCAGTATGGGGTGGTAGGTGACAGCTAAGGGTGTGCAGTCAGAGGGGCTTTTATTTCTGTATTAAAGCAGGTTCTCTCAGGGTATTTGGGTGACCCGTTCCATGATGTGAGCTATTTCTCTGGTGGAGTGTCTTTGTTTGGTGAAGGCGGGTTTGAGTATGTTAAGGTGTATATCCTGGACTTTCTCCTCTTCTTTTCACCTTGCAGTTTGCTGAGACACTGGGAGTACCCTTCCCAGACCAAAGAAGAGCTCTGTGTGGCTCGAAAGCTTGTTTCTTTAACCAACAGAAGATGGTCCAATAAAATATATTACCTCACCCACCTTCTCTCTCTAGTATCCTGGGACTAACACAGCTACAACTAAACTGCATACTGTGAACATAGTGAAGTCCGATGTCAGCTTTTTCTTGGAAAATCTCAAGTCCTGTTGCCATGTGTTCAAAGCTGCTGCCACTGCTTGCATAAAAGGTGTAGTAATGAGTAAAGAACAGCATGTAGAGTTTCTGGAAAAGGGCCCTGGTGTTTAGAAAACAGACTAAAGGATTGCACTTGCGATGAATTGTTGGCAAATGCCAACATGAAATATATGACCTGGTCACCTTTTTTAAAAAAGGCCTGGCATTGAATTGAACTGCATGAGGACTTTTAAAAGCACCTGGTTGCAACTGTGGTTTAAAAAAAACATTTGCACAAAATAAAGGATTTGAAAAGGCCACAGGTTGCCAGAACCCCTGAACAATAGGATCAAAATGTCAGGCTGACATTGTGCAGTTGCAGTGTAAAACTCGGCTTGCACACTTTGCTTATGCATTTCAACAATACTTTTCAAAGACTGCAGGGAGTATATAGGGGATAAATCTGAGCTACAGGACAGCCACTGCCTTTCAAATCTACACAGCACGGTGGATAATCTTCAGAGGGGAGTCAGCTGAAGTACATAACGTCTTAGGAGAGCATAAGTCATATCAACCAAAATTAATATATTTCAGCCTAACTAAGACTATTGGCTTGGGGGCTAGGGAGGGCAGGTGGAATGGAAATCTGTGAAGCTAATTCAGAACTGATGTTTGTAAGTGTATAGCCCCCCCTCGTGTGCACAATCATCCATCTTCGACAAGTCCAGTCAGCCCAGGATCTGGAGATTGTTAATACAAGGGTCATCCCAGGTTCAATTAGTTGGCATTGGAAACTACTCTCTCTCTCCGTTGCATCATAATATATCATATACATACTTGTGCCTAAAACTAGGGCTTGATCTAACTACTGAAGCCTGAGGTGGGTCTTTTGATTTCAGTGGGTAGTGGCGCAGACCCTTGAATTATAAACTGGGGTAGGGATCCTGTTACCTGTTCGGCACAGTTTATTAATTACATAGTACTGCGTACACACCGATGATGCTCTATAACTTAAGTTATTGGAGAAGAAAGCTAGAACAGCATGAATCATCACGACCCAAATCTCTATCTGCCTCTTTCCCCCACTGAATTTGCCCTTGTTTCATGGGGATTTGTTCCTCTCCTCGCAGCCTAGTGCACACTTAAGAAAATCCTAGATCTCATCACACCTTTCTTTTGATCTTTTCCCCAGTAGCCTTGTCTAGGACTGAATGTCAGCTCTTTTTAATCCCCATAGTGTCAGAGGTTTCCTCTTGAACATCATAATGGGCCATTAATATTAATAAAAATGAGAGCAGCCACTCTGTCTGCTTCTGAGGGATTAATGAGAACTGGAGATTGGCTGCTCATAGCTGACAAACCACACATGCAGTCATTGGAATGCAAAATTTTTTTAATGCGAGTTACTGCTGGACAGGAATTGCCAGAACCTGTTGTGAGCACTGCTATACAACCCCATCGAAGATGGCTAATCTTGGCGTATCACAGAACACTTCTGAGGAGCAAATGTTTTACCTTTGGTGTGCACTAGATTGCATTAATTTCCCTGAGGAGGAAACTCTTATCCCCATATGAGATCTTTACACACATTTCAAATTAAATACAGTGAATGCTTTCAGGATCAACTTCCACCTCTGAAGTACATATCCTTTTGTCTAGGAGAGATGCAGTATACTGTATGTACCATGGATGAAGTGTGGTCTGGTGAATAGAGCTCGGGACAGGAAGCAGAAGACCCAGATTTTGATCCCAACTTTTACTGTGTGATCTTGGGCAATTCACTTAATATCCCTGTTACAATTTCCTCATCTGTGAGAAAGGGATAATCTTGCTTGCTTCACAATGGTGATTTAAGGATTAGGTCCACATGGTAATCCCCATCCCCACATTGATGAGTAGCTACTCCACTAGCAATCTCTATGAAGTCAATGGGACCACTTGTGTCAGTAACAGCTCACCAGTGGAAGCCAGGAATTCACAATCACTTCCTAAATTAACATTTAGATAATACTTTGACATCTGCAGATGGAAGGTGGAAGGGCTAATTATTTTATTGTATTACTTTTTAATTTTCTATTGTACAAGTGGAAGAATCTCCTGGGGTGTATTCTTCCATCACCGTGTCTGGCATTCAAGCCAGATTCTTCTCACTGTATTGGTTTAACAGCATTGTAACCGTATTGAATTCAATAGTGCTGCTTCTCACTTACACCGGTGTAAGACGAGAATTCTTCCACCAGCAAGAATTACTTGCATGAATACCTGAAGCAGTGATGGAGAGTGGATTCTCACATCTAGCCCTCACAATAAAAACAAGAACAACAAAGAGTCTGGTGGCACCTTAAAGACTAACAGATTTATTTGGGCATAAGCTTTCGTGAGTAAAAACCTCACTTCTTCGGATGCATCCGAAGAAGTGAGGTTTTTACTCACGAAAGCTTATGCCCAAATAAATCTGTTAGTCTTTAAGGTGCCACCAGACTCTTTGTTGTTCTTGTTTTTATTGTGAGGGCTAGATGTGAGAATCCACTCTCCATCACTGCTTCAGGTATTCATGCAAGTAATTCTTGCTGGTGGAAGAATTCTCGTCTTACACCGGTGTAAGTGAGAAGCAGCACTATTGAATTCAATACGGTTACAATGCTGTTAAACCAATACAGTGAGAAGAATCTGGCTTGAATGCCAGACACGGTGATGGAAGAATACACCCCAGGAGATTCTTCCACTTGTACAATAGAAAATTAAAAAGTAATACAATAAAATAATTAGCCCTTCCACCTTCCATCTGCAGATGTCAAAGTATTATCTAAATGTTAATTTAGGAAG